>NC_056725.1:739703438-739705938 GCF_019279795.1 Protopterus annectens
CCCAGGTCCCCAGATGTGTGTCTGTTTATGTTGTTAATTTTATATGATGGTATGTCACACTATGTTTTTGCCATTACCCCCCATTACCATTTACATGCCTGGGGATGTTCTGCATGTAACATGTAACCTGGAACACACCTCATCCTAAATGCTGTGTGGGGGGCAAAAAGCCACAAAATCAGTACACTACATACCTAGGTGGGGGTCTAGTCCCAGTGTTGCCAAGTAAGATGATGTGGAGGATCTACTTCAGGTTGCTAAATTTTGTCCCGGGGGGTCACCTGTCCATGTGGCACAGGCAGTAATTTTAAAAGCCCCGTGACATGTTTTTTCCCCCTGTGAGATATGACAGCAGACCATCCTCCTGCTGACTTTGTACCCCACAACACAAATGGATAACATTATGGAGACCACAAACACTCAGTGTTACTAACAGCTATAATGCATCATGGCTGGACAGCTACACTACCTGACATGTAAGCATTAAAAAACTGCTGACAACATGTTACACAGCAGTACATTGGTACCCCAGTGTCACGGTGCATCAGAACCATATTAGCCTGTCCCTGCATTGATGTTATGGATAAAGGGAAGGGGTATCATCAAGGGGGTTTTGTTGGTTTGCCAGAGACCTAGGGTGGGCCATACATTTGACACCATGTGTGGGTGAGGGGTGTTTGCTGATATGGGTGGGGTGTGGGGGTGTGTAGGTAGGGGGTTGCCCTGGGTGTGTTTTTTGGGATGCATGCACACAGTTCTGCCATGTGGCTGCCCTATACAGGTGTTTGTTGGACAGCTGCAGACCATACCTGGCAGGGTGTGCAGTTCACTGGGCCATGGACATGGACTGTGCCTGCCAGGGGTTCCATGGGCATGTCCAGGTACAGGCCTCAATGCTACTCCCCCTGATGATGACATATGCCCCTGGAACCAGGTCCCCCCTGGGACTGGCCGGGGCCAGGGCACATGGCCTGCTGTGGTGAGGTGTGGACAGTGCCCCCCCCGCGCAGTGCAGGGGCTGGTACTGCCACTACAGGAGGGGTTTGGGTTCCTTGCAAATCACCTCCAGATGTTGGTGTTGCTGGCCTATGTCCACAGCCCTCCCCCCACTCCCCCCAAAAGTTCTAGCAAAAAATCCATGGTCAATGGGGCCCCAAATCTCCCCCAAACCCATCTATCCATGACCTCTGTATAATCGGGGCACCTGCAAGTTCAGGGTTTGTCACTTACAGATGAGAAAGCAGCCCTCTGCAGCCTCAGACCCTGTCTGGTGTACAGTTCCATTTTGTGCCTGCCCCATGACAGTCTGAAACATGCTTTGGTGGTACCAGTTGTGGCACTTCTGCCAGGGCACAATGACCAGTGGCCCTCCCATGAGCCCCCCACATCTCCCCGTTCCCCTGCCAGACATGATACCACACTCCCTGTGCACTGCCCCCAAACCAAACTGTCCCTCTGTTTGGCCACTGGTGAGGGGGGGTTATAGGCACTGTGACTGTGTGGGATTGGGGTGGATAACAGGGGATGTCAAACGATGGCAGTTTCCCCCCAAACCCCCCTGTGCCTCAACACCCTATCATCTTTTTGGGTTCTGTATGGACCCCAAAATCAGATTGCATGCAGGAGGGACCCTGACCCACCTGCCACCTGTGGGGGAAAAAAAGAAATCCCTTTAAGACCTGTACATGAAAAAACACACACACACACACACACACACACACACACACACACACACACACACCCCAAAAAAAATTAAAAAACCTACCTGTCCTGATTTTACAGACTGTCCCAAGTTTATTCAAAAATTTTCCCCCATCCTGCATCACATTTGGGAAACATACACTCATTAATACCATAAAACTTTATATTCTTCAAAAGGGAAAAATTCACAACACATGATTTGTTACTCCATTAGTTCTTTGATTTGATTGGAGTAGGTTTTACAAGGACTCACTGCTGTCATCCAGTGTTCACCCTGGGTATGTCTGGACATCATGAGCATGGCCCCCATATATTAGGGGCTACTACTCAAATAATGCCCGCACTGGAGTGTCATCTTATTGCTCAGTAGATGCAAGATCTGTTGCTCAATCAACTTAATGTGGACAACAGTAATATATGGATACACCCCCTTTTTCTAGTAATTTCCCAATGCATCTGTAGTGTTGCATATGTGGGTAGTCTTTCACCTTTCTGATGATTGCAATTTTAACAGTATACCTGGTGTCTATTTTCCCTCCCAATGAATGTTCCATGCTAAAGACCTCATTATACTATTAACTGTTCTGTGATTACATATCAGACAAGTATTCCGGGTGCCCATTTTCCCATGTCCATGTACTCCCAAATTCCCAAAAGGGGAAAATTTAACATATGAACAATCCTACAATCATACTGTGCATACATGGACAGCCACACAAACACACACACACACACACACACACACACACACACACACACACACACACACACACACACACACACACACACACACACACAC
>NC_056725.1:739710938-739730938 GCF_019279795.1 Protopterus annectens
AAAAAAAAAATTTTAAATTTTTTTTTTTTTAAAAATTTTAAAAATTTTTAAATTTTGGGTTTTTAAAAAAAAAAGGGGAAAAAAAAAAAATTTTTTTTTCGGAAAAATTTTTTTTAAAAAAATTTTTAAAATTTTTGGGGTTTTTTTCCTTTTTTTTTTGGGTTTTAAATTTTTTTTTTTTTTTTGGGGTTTTTTTAAAAGAAACCCTTTTTTTTTTGGGGGGGGTTTTTTGGTTTTTTTTGGGAAAGGGGGTTTTTTTTTTGGGTTTAAAAAAGGGGAAAAAAAAAAAATTTTTTTTTTTTAAAAAAAAAAAAAATTTTTTTTTTAAATTTTGGGTTTTTTGATTTTTTTAAAAAAGGGGAAAATTTTTTTTTAAAAAAAGGGGAAAAATTAAAAAATTTAATTTTTTGGGGCCCGGGGGTTTAAAATTTTTGTTTTTTTTCCCCCGTTGGGAAATTTTTTTTTTTTTTTAAAATTAGTTTTTAAAAAAAAAAGGGAAAATCCCAAAATTTTGGGGGTTAAAAAAAAAAAAAAAAAAAATTTTATTTTTTTTTTTTTAAAATTTTTTTTTTTCCTAAAGAAAAAAATTTTTTAAAAAAAAAAAAAAAAAGGGGCAAAAAATTTTTTTCCCCGGGGGTGTTGGGAAAGGGGTTTTTAACCTTTAAATTTTTAAAAAATTCGGGTTTTTTGGTTTTTTTTAATTTTTTGGGAAAAAAATTTTTTAAAAAAAAAGGGGGGTTTTTTGGGGCCGGGGTTTTTTTGGGGGTTTTTTAAATTTTTTTTTTTTTTTTATTTTTAAAATTTAAAAATTTGGGCTTACCCTTTTTAAAAAAAAATTTTTTAAAAAAATTTCAAAAAATTTTTTTTCCCCCCGGGAAAAAAAATAAATTTTTTTAAACGGGGTTTTAAAAAACCTGGGGTTTTTTTTTTAAAAAAAAATTTTTCCCCCCCCAAAAAGGTTTTTTAAAAAGGGGGGTTTAAAGGGCCCCAAAAAAAAGGGGGGAAACCCCCTTTTTTTTTTTAAAAAAATTTTTTTTTATTAATTCAAATTTTTAAAAAAAAATTTTTTAAAAAAAGGGCCCCTTTTCTTTTTAATTTTTTGGGAATTTAAAAAAGGGGGGGTTTTTTGGGTTTTCCCTTTTTTAAAAAAATTGGGGGCCCGGGTTTTTTTTTTTAAAAAATTTTTTTTTCAAATTTTTAAATTTTTGGGTTTTGGGGGAAGAAAAAATTTTTAAAAAATTTTTTTTTTTTTTTTTTTTAAAAAAAATTTTTTTTTCCCCCCCCCTTTTTTTAAAAATTTTATTTCCGTTAATTTTTTTAAAATTTTGGGGGGGGTTTTTTTTGTTTTTAATTTTTTTTTGGGTTTTTTTTTTAAAATTTTCCCCTTTTTTTTTATTTTAAAAAGGGGGAGGAAATTTTTTTTAAAATTTTAAAAATTTCCCCCAAAAAAAAGGTTTTAAAAAAAAATTTTTTTTTTTAGGGAAAAAAGGCCCTTTTTTTTTTTTTCCCCCCCCTTTTTAAAAAAACAAATTTTTCCCAAAAAATTTTTTTTTTTTAATTTTTTTTAAAAAGGGGGGCCCCAAAAACCCAAAAGGAAAAATTTTTTAAAAAACCGGGCCCTTTAAAGGGTTCTTTTTTTTTGCCCCCTTTTTTTTTTTTTCCCTTTTTTAAACCCCCCCGTTTAAAAAACAAAAAACCCCCAAATTTTTTTTCCCCCCTTTAAAACCCCCAAAAAAAAATTGGGCCCCCTAAAATTTTTTTTCCCGAGTAAAAACCCTTTAAAAATTTTTTTTTATTTTTTTTCCTTTAAAACTCTTTTTTGGTGGGGGATTTTTAAAAAGGTTTTTTTTTTTTTTTTTTTTCCCCCCCCAAAAGGGAAAATTTAAAAAATTTTTTAAAAAAAAAAAGGGCCCCTTTTTTTTGGGTTTTGGGGTTTAAAAAATTTTTTTTTTTTTAAAACCCCCGGGGAAATTTTAAAAAAAATTTTTTTAAAAATTTTCCCCCCCCCCTTTCCCCCCATTTGGGGGGGAAAAAAAATTTTTTTTTTTCCCCGGGGGCCAAAGGGCCCTTTTTCCCGGGGGCCCCTTTTTCCCCCAAAAACCCCCTTTTTTTTTTAAAAATTCCCCATTTTTTAAAAGGGGGGCCCCCCCCCCTTTTTGTTTGGGCCCTTTTTTTTAAGGGGGGAAAAAAAATTTTTTAAAAACCTTTTTGGGAAAAAATTTTTTCCCCCCCCTTAAAAAAAAAAAAACCCCCGGGGCCCCGGGGGTTTTTTAAAGGGGGGCCCAAAAAAATTTTCTGGCCCCCTTTTTTTTTGAGATTTTTTTTTTTTAATTTTTTTAAAAAAATTTTTTTTTTTTTTTTAACCCCCTTTTATTTTTGTTTTTTTTTAAAGGTTTAAAATTTTCCCCAAAAAAAAAAGGGTTTGGGTTTTTCCCCCCATTTTTTATGGGTTTAAAAAACCCCTTTTTTCCTTTTTTTTTTTAAAAAGAGGAATTTTTTTTTTTTTTTTTTTAATTTAAACCTGGAAAATTAAAATTTTTTTCCCAAAATTTTTTTTTCCCAAAAAAAACCCTTTTTTTTTTGGGGGGGGAAAAAAAAATTTGGGGGGGGGAAAAAAAAAAGGTTTTTTGGGAAAATTTTTAAAATTTTAAAAAGGGGGGGTTTTTTTTTTTTTTTTTAAAAGGTTCCCCCTTTTTTTTAAAACCCCCTTTGTTTTTGGAAATTTTTTAAAACCCCCGGGGTTTTTTTGGGAATTTTTAATTTTATTTAAACCTTTTTTTTTTTTCCCTTTTGGTTCCCCCCTTTTTTTTTGGGGTTTTTTTTCCCCAAAACCCTTTTAAAAATTTTTTCAAAACACACACACGCACGCACACACACACACACACACACACACACACACACACACACACACACACACACACACATCTACATGTATAAATACATTTCCTGGCTGGATGCTATGTTTGTGAAAACATCAAGGTTATACATATCTGAGATGGCTTAGTGGTAAATTACTTTGGCTATGGTGTGCCGGGTCCTGGGTTTGAGCCTTGTAGAGGCAGTTTTTTTTGTTGCTGGGTAGAAAAAGGGTTGTTCGATACAGAGTGATTAAGGCACTTTTAAGCAGTTGTAAGCGGGTTTGCATGGGATTGCATGACGGAAAGCACTAACATCTGGTTACAGTTTCTTATACTCATTTAGCTTCTCAATTGCTTAACCTGTGTGGGCATTGCTAACCCCCATGCAAACAAGCTTAAACTCGCTTACTGCTGCTTAAAAGTGCTTACTCTCGCTTACCCCCACACTAATTTCTTTAAAAGAAATGAAAGAGGGTTGATAGGAAAGTGGTGAAAAAGGGGCACAAGGAGGGGAAAAACAGAAGGGAAAATAGCTAGGAATGTGCAGGATGTGTGTAGGGAAGGTCCATAGCTGCTCATTTCTTCTGCAGCAACAGTTGTGCATATACACTGAGTTTGGAGATAGATTTGGACACTCAAACCCCTGAGAGAGGGGTAAGGACAACAATAATATGTTGTGAAGCCAATTTTACCAGATTACATGTGTCCAGTGGACACGTGTGTGAAATGGAGAGCTATGTATGGGACGAGATTTTTTTTGGGAACAGATTGCTCTTTTTTTTTTTTCAGGCAAGAGTGAGAAAATGTGGAGGGATAGTAGGTATATTTGGGGAGGTAGGCTGGGTAGGATAACAGACAAGACAGACAAGACAGCATACAGGGGTGGTATATGACATATGTGGGGGGGTAAATACCTTGATGGGGAGGGGTGTTTGGAAATTGGAAGCCCATAAGCCCCCTAGTGGATACAGTGGGACTGAGGTTTCCACATATGGGCAAACACCACTGCACCTTCACAGCCCCAAAGGTGGCTGTGCTGGGGGATGAATAGGAAGGACAGGCCGACCCTCAAGTTGCAACACGTGGCCCTCAAGCTGGCATAGCAGATCTCCAAACTCCCTGCAGAACTCGCTATGCACCACACCCTGGACCTGGCAATGGGTGACAGTGTCCTGTCCAGCCCCCTCTGAGGGGTGCAAGCCCCATCCCCTGAGGCAGTTCCACCCACAGGTGGTGCAGGACCAGTGAAAGAGGAGGTCCCAGGGTGGGCCCCAGATGTGCTGGTGTCCAGTGCCATGGCCAGTTGAGGTGGGACAGGTGGATCTGCTGGGACCAGCCTTCCCAAATGTGCTATGGTGTTTCAATTTTACAACATATGTGGGTTAGTAATAGTCAACACATTCCAGGAATAGGTATAACAGCATGCATAGATATTCCCATTAACCCAAAACACCAGATATGGAACAGTTGCATAGCAAACAGAACACATGCATATATGGAACCACAGTGGCCATTACAACAGCATGCAGGTACATTGATGGCAGCATGCCACCAATGTGGGAGTATTTCAGCATGGTACACGCATAGTAACAAATTTAAATATTTATCAAATAATAGGACATATGTCCCAACAGTAAATTTAATGGAGCACATACCGATTGAGTTGTGTATTTAGTTTATTGTTGCAGATATGGTGGGGTGGGTGTCATTTGACAACTAGTATATTCCTGTAGTTCTCATTACTTTCCTAGTCAATGCTGTGATATGTACCTTACAGGTATTAGTACACTACCCTATGGCCTTAGTTTGGACAGTGGTATGGATGTAGACAACTATATACGTGAATTGCGTTTTACCTGCTGTGTACACCTCTTACCTGGTATACCTGTGGAGGTATTGTTTGTTAACACTACCTAACTGTTTATACACATATTCCCAGATTCCAGGTTGATGTTATGCACATACCTGTCCATCTCTTATTGCACACACTCTGGGCATGTCTTGACGACATGCAGGTGAACCTGGACATACTTTGACTATTTCACTCTTAAACCTTTGGTGAGTTATACAATGACAGGTTTGTTTTCATTGACATTTTCTAAATATGTACAGGCCTGACAGTCAGTTCTATGACATGAAATGCTACCTACATGTCAGAGATTAGCACGCTGATATGCCAGGGGGACAGGGTAACAGCCGCATACCTCCCAACCATACCACATTACTCAGTTTCTACCTGATTTGAGGTCCAAATAATGGGATGCCACAATTCCTGAGTGGCACCCCTTAATTTCCAAATTTCCTGGCTTTTTATTTTAAATCTTTTTTTTTGCTTTTTTGAGCTGATGTCATCATGTGTGCGATGATATCAGATCCATGAAATGGCCTGCCAGCCTGTCGGAATTGAGCTCAAGGGCTCAACAACATAACATGCATGCATTTCCGATGCTCCAGCCAAGCCACAAGGCTGTTGAATGTAGCTGCAAGTAGGAATGCAGGCTATTAATGGAACATAGCTGCAAGCAGGAATGGAAGCTGTTAATGGTGGTTGAACTTCCAGGAACAGAACAAGCCTCGAGGCTGTTAGCAAGCAGAACTGTGGAGGTATTATGCTGCGCTGATGATTATTTATTGTATTAAAGCTGTTTATGCTGCTGAGAAGGATTTATTGTATTAAAGCTGTTTATGCTACTGAGAAGGTGTGTGTGTGTGTGTGTGTGTGTGTGTGTGTGTGTGTGTGTGTGTAATGCCGCAGATGAATATACCTGTTGGCTCAAACCCTGTACCTTGGGTATAGGTAACAAGAGCCTAAATTCCCTACCCACCACCACTTGTGAAAACATTCCAGATTTTTGCCTCATATTTTTGTTTTGTTCCTCATAAAATCTGTAGTTTTCTGGATTTTTGTGGCAAATCAGTGAAGGACTGAATTCACTAAATAATGACAGGCATTTGAATTTCAGACTTCATATTCTTCAGAAAATACATGGTAACACAAAACCTTTTATTCTAGCAATTTTCCTAAGTTTATAAGATCAGTATTTGAAATTTGTCCCCATTTTTGTGGCTGTATTCCCCCATTATTGGCTTTGTCCAGGTGTTTTGTGCTAAGAGATTGAAAGCTATGGTGAGAAGTGAATTCACTGAATGATTGCCATTTAAGTTTCAGTCTTCCTATTTTTCAGGAAACTGCTGATTTGGCATAGTGGTATGTTGCTCTGACTGTAGTGCACAGGGTTCTCAGTTCAAGACTTGGCAGTGCAAAACATGGTGGTAACACATTTTATTGTATCAACTTTCCAAGATTATACAAGCAATGTTTAAAATGTGTCCCTGGTTTTTGGGCTTTTGTCCCCCCCCCCAATAAATTTTAGCTTTTTACAGATTTCTTGTGCTGCAAAGTCGAGAGATACAGTTCAGTGTTGAGTGGATTTTACAAGGAGCTGAGAGCTTCAGGGGAAGAGAAGTTTAGTGTTCCTTATGCTGAGTCTGCTTGCATTGTTAATAGCATAACAGGTTAAATACTTGCTTTTGATGCAGAAGGCTGTGGGTTCTACTCCTACAGTATGTAGATGCATTGCTGATACTGTACTGTGTTGTTGTACTTTGAAAGGGGTGGGTGTAACAAGTCAAGGGTATAGCTGCAGCTATAACAAAAGTGAGAAAATGTCATGCACAATGGCATTTGTGCCTCAGTGGAAACAGCAAAAATATCATTAACCCAAATTCAGGAACAGAAAATCAGAATTATGTTCTGTGCTGCATTATAAGAAAATATTTTAAACAAGTACATTACATTTTCCAGCATTCAAGATAAAACACATATTTTTCCACTGCAGACAGTGGAAAAGCAAGAGTGGCCATTTAACAGCACCTGGATTACAATGATAGTTTTGATGCTTCAGGATGAATGTAGGAGAAGGCCTGTCAGTACTTGGACTAAAAATTGGAAGTCTTAAAACATGCAGTTTGCCTAGTCTATTTTGTTGTGCATTTACAGCTATTGAGTTGGTCTGCTAACACAAATCAGAGTAAGTCAAGCAAAAAACTGAAAATGAAAAGTTTGAGAAGCTGTCCAAGATGCCCATGGTTTACACTACGGTCATTCTATTTACATGAAGTTATTTACATATATATATATGTATATATATATATATATATATATATATATATATATATATATATATATATATATATATATCTGTGTGTGTGTGTGTGTGTGTGTGTGTAAGTAGACTTTGGGCAGTTTTGTCATTATTGGTTCATACATTTTGATTAATTGCTTACTGGAAAAATGTTCAAACAATAAATTTAAAATGGGCTCTAACAAGTGTGCTGTATTATACAAAGAATATAATTTAGTAAAGTCAGGAAGGTGCATCAAAGAACACATGTATGTTTCTTGTTTTGTGTGCAAAGGGGCTATGATTTGAAAACAGCCCAAATGCAATCTTTATCCACCATTGGCCAGATGCATTTTCTTTGGATGTGGTGTGAGTTTCAATGCTGTTTCAATGAATGTGAGTTTCAAGGGCAGAGAACTTTTAGTGCTAAGTCTATTTTCATTGTGAGACAGTATTGCTTTGTTTAGCAGATATCTATTAGTGTTTGTGCATTGTGCTGAAAAATGTAAAATAAAATCCAAATAATCATTGTAGAAGCAAAGCAGTATGCACATGAGTGCTTATTGTAAGTGGGGCAAAATAGCCAGGTAATGGGACATTGGAATGCCTGCAGGGGGACTCTGGCTGTCTGTTCTTCAGTTTGCATTTGAAAGTTGGTATCATGCAATTCCATTGGAGTGGGTGGGGTTACATAAGTATGTATGGAAATTTTATGTTAATCAGGGTGCAGATTTGTACCTATTTTTCATGGGTCTTTGTGCAGATTTTTGATGTTTCCAGGTTAAGAGGGATGAACAGCCGACAGATATGGGCCGATTAACTGGACATTCTGGACAATTCTGTACACTTGTGGGGTATGATTCTGCATACAGCTTACTACCATTTCCAGGATTCGAACCATGGTTGTGTCTGCTATAATAAAACAGTGTCCATCACAGTTGAGTGTGCTATATAGATATTGCTGTGTAGCTCTTCTCTGATTTCGATGTATATATCTCCTGTGGTTTTACAGTCTGACCTTGTGATTACAGCACTCTTATACAGGATTTCCTAGACAATTTTATTATGTAGCACAGTGTGGGTGAAAGGGATGAGTAATACCTTATTATTCAGAGCAACTACAACACTAATAATGCCATACAATACCAGAGTAAACAGTACCAGTACAGGATATCATTCTTTTATTTCTAGGCACAGTTTTCATATCTGACAGACCTGTGGGGGCAATGTTTGTTAGCACTACCTGAATGTTGCCACACATATTACCAGATTCCACATTAGTATTATCCACATAGATCTCACTTTGTTACTGCACACTTTGGTCACAGCTTCACAATATGGGGGTGGAGATGGGACATACTTGGCTTATTACTCTCATAGGTTCATAGGTTCATAGGTTCATACTAGGCTACCTGCCCTAGGGCATTTATAAGCCTAGTCAGAATGTGTTTGGCTTTCGCCACCCATTTTAAATTAATTTTGCTATGCCCTTTTTCGAGGTTAGTATACTGTGCCTCTGTCTAACAGTGACACAGAAGTGATACCCGAGTTAAACCTATGATCTCCTATCCACTCATCAAGATTCCTCTTGAAGAGAGTCAATGAGGGACTCTGCCTAACCTGGACTGGGATTTTATTTCAGAGTGAAGGGAGCCTCTGAGTTATGAATCTGTCCCTCCAGCATGTCCTATTTATTTCAGTGCTGAGGTTCAAGTCTCTCGAGCGCGTAGCTCGATGGGATTTGGATTTTCTGAGGTGCAGCATGTCCATTAATTCCAGGTTGGACATGGTTTTATACGTCAGGCACAGATCGCCCCTGAACAGGCGGTATGCCACTGAGTAGAGCTGGAGTTTCTTTAACCGGGCAACAACATGGCATCTGTTCGAGCCCTTTGATATTCTTGGTGAGGTACTTTTGGGGTCTTTCCAGTTGCTGCAGTTGTCTGGTAAGGTACATCCCAAAAGGGGCATTGTACTCAATTATGGGCCTGATGAGGGGTGAGTAAAGAGGCACGATGACCTCCGCTGATCTAGATGTGAATCCCTTCATGATTAGGTGGGCTATATAAAATGTTTTTCTAACCACTTTGGCCACGTGGTTGTCAAATGAGAGACTGCTATCAACTTGGGTCCCCAGGTCCCTAATTACTTCTTCTGTACTTAATGGATTACCACCTATGTGGTAATTTGTGGGCACTTTGTTTTTGCCAAAGGGGATGACTATACACTTTTTGGCATTTAGCTTGAGGCCATGGCTCTGGCACCAGTTGTCTGTTTCTATGAGGCCTTTTTGGAGGATGCTTGTGTCAGCTGGGGAGTTGATTATGGTGCCCAGTTTGCAGTCATCTGTGAACTTGGTCAGCCACAGTCCTTCCGTGTTGGCCTGTACCTCCGAGAAATATATACCGAACAAGAGAGGTCCCAGGACTGAGCCTTGTGGGACGCCACTTGTAACTGGTTTGGAGTCTGACATGGCTTCAGCAATTCTAACCATGTGTGTTCTGTCCTTCAGCCAGTTTGCAACCCATCTAGTGACATAGGGGTTTATATTTAAGCTGGTGAGCTTATCTATAATGCCCGAGTGGGGTATTGTATCGAAGGCTTTTGCGAGGTCCAGATAGGCTGTGTGGACCACCTTCCCCTCATCAATGGCCTTGGTGACTGTTTCAAAGAAATCAACCAGGTTTAAGAGGCAGGATCTGCCCTTAACAAAGCCAAACTGGGTAGGATCCAGTGTCTGTAGGTCCCCAATATCTTTATTTATGAGGTCCATGATGATCCTTTCCATAGCTTTGCAGACCAAGCTAGTCAGGCTTATGGGGCGATAGTTTCCAGGATCCGTTGAGGCACCAAATTTGTGGAGAGGGACCACTGTTGCTGTTCACCACTCTTTGGGTACATATCCTGTAGTAAGGCTGAGATTGAACAGTAGTTTTATGTTTGGGTTTAGCTCTTCTTGGAGTTCATGTAGGACACAGCCCGGGACACCATCTGGTCCCATTGATGCTGTGTTTTTTGCTTTGGAGAGGGCAGCTCTTACCTGAGCATCTGAGATGTCAGGGGGGCAGCACTCTGCTGGGATAGATATTTGCCCTTTTGGTGGGGAGGGGGGGAGAAGTTTGCGCTGAACCTGTCAGCTAGGATGTTTGCAATGTCTGTGGGTTCGGTGTATTTTTGTCATTTTGGACTAATTCTGAGCATATCTGGGAATTCCCACCCAGGTTCCTAACATAACTAAAGAAAGCCTTGTGATTATCCTTAGTGTCCTGTGCAATTTTTCTCTCGAAGCTGGCCTTAGACGATTTTATGAGTGCCCGTAGTTTTTTGCTAATACTGATCAGAGATGCCTTCCCTTTTTGGGATTTTGTTCTATCATTTAGTAGCTTCCTCCTTCTATTGTATAGTTTGTTTATGGTTGGGGTCCACCAGACAGGACGTCTGCCTTTGGAGGATTGGGTCTTGGTTTTATTTGGGATTGCATGATCCATGCATTCCTGAAGGTGTTCATAGGTATGGGTAGTTGCTAGAGTGACAGGTTTGTTCTTATAGATGTCTGACAATCAGTTGTATTTCTAATTTGCTGCCTAAATGTCTGGGATCATCCCACTGATTTGCCAGGGGGACAGGGTGACAGACAATGGATATGGGCCAATTAACTGGACATTCTGGATGTATCTGTACATTTGTGGGATATGATTCTGCATACAGCCTACTACCACTCCCAGGATTCGAACCATGGCTGTGTGTGCTAAAAATACAACAGTTCACATTCCAGTTGAGTGTGCTATTTGGATTATGTTGTTTACAGTTTCACTGTTTTCTGTCTAAGTCTATCTCATTTGTACTATATGACCTCTTGTGATTACAACAGTCATATACAGACATTGCTACACATTTTATTTATGTAGCACAGTATGGGTAACAGTGCCTAATACAACAGTACTATTAAGAGATTGCAACTCTACATTACCATATGATACCAGAGTAAACACATGCAGTCCAACAGTTAGACCTTTATTGTCCGGCTATTATGCTTTTATTTACATACAATCAATATGAGACTCTTACTGCCATATTCTCTGGTGTATGCAGTATATGCCTTAAACAATACAGGTTTTAGACAGGCGATTAACTTTCTACTACTTTTAGAATTATTTCCTATGACAGTACATGCAAGAGTATTACTAACCTGCCTAACATCGCAACCGTTGCAATCTACAGGCATGGGCTTCCTGGTTCGCAGTCCACTCATCTGCCACTGTGAAAGACATAAGAAGAATATTTAGCCATACCTATCAATAATATACATGAGCTGGCAATTATTAAACAGGTAGTGGACTGATACTTACTGGCTTGGACATCCCCCGTCCTCCTAGCATCTTGGATCCACTGATCCAAGAGATCCCTCTTTCTCTGCTTCAGGTCAGCATAGTGATGCCTGTCCTGCTCTCCAGTTCGAGGTATGTCAGAGGCACTGGTGAGGTCACGGGCAAGATGGTCCCAGGTTTCCACTTTGTATTGGGAACCCCGATATTGGCTCTGCAGCAGTCCCTGGTCATGGTCCTTAACAAGGAGTCCTGCCATGACTCTGGACTCCTGGATGCCCCAGCTCTGTGCCTGAAAGCGCACACCTTCTCTCATACCAGTCATAGTGCCTACAGGAGGAAGCTGCAACCAGTTATGAGTTGTATTCCCACCTGTTGGGTTTAAATAGGACCGATTTTCCACACTTTGCCATGACTGGATGGTTTTGAAAATGCTAAGCTATGGGCAAACCTGCTTACCTGAGGTTGGCATTGCTTAAAGGGGTATACCAGTGGGCAAACTGATTTAGCTGGCCTGCACATTGCTTACAACTACTAAGCTGGGCTGTGCAATGCTTAGCATTGCTTAATTTGTAATTTGCATACTATTTTCTGTTTGGTATTGATTTATTATTCATTACATGTTATATATGTGTTTGGTATCCATGATTCATGTGTACATACACTGTATGGGGTCCTTGTGTTTATTAGGGGATTTCAACACTTTATTACAATGACACTTCACATCTGGGATTAATGCAGTACTCCAGTTCACATATTTATATTATGTAGTAGGTTATTCAACATAAAACTGTATATAGATTCCTTTCACGTGTTAAGTTTGATTTTCCTACAGTGAGAATCTGTTTGATGATATCTCAATCTTATGTACTGCTGTGATGGCTTAGTGGTTAACTACCATGACTACAGTGTACAGGGTCCTGGGTTCAAGACCTGCAAAAGCTGTTTATTTTGTTTCTAGCCAAAACAGTGGCTGTTACATACAGAGTGATTAAGGCACTTTTAAGCAATTGTAATTGGGTTTGCCCAATGGTAAGCAATGCTAACCTCCGGTTAAATATGCTTAGAGAGATTTAGCTTCAATATTGCTTAACCTATATGCACATTGCTTACCCCTGCACAAACTGGCTTATACCAGTTTACTACTGCTTAAATATGCTTACTCTTGCTTAATAGTGCTTACGCCCGCTTACCCCTGCATTAATTTAGAAAGTAATGTAAAATGGTTCTTGGGAAGGTGGTGGATTTGGGAACTCTATGGATTTATCATTCATTACACATTGTACCTTCACTTTGTATCCCTGATTCATGTGTACATATACTGTATGGGGCACTTGTGTTCATCTGTGTATTTTACATTATGACAATGACTCCTCACATCTGTATTTAATGCAGTACTCCACTTCACAAATATATGTTATTTAGTAGGTTGTGCAACAAAAAATATTGTTCATAAAGTAATTTGACATGGAAAACAGAATGTATTGGAGTGAGACTTGAACCAGGAATAACTGCTCGTAAAGCAAATGCTCTGACCACTACACTATTGCAGTACAACTGCATTTGCATATATCTTGATATTTATCCTTTTGTGCCATTTAAGCTGCAATAGACATAGCTAAGCAATGGGCAAACCCATGCACCTGTGGTTAATTTTATCTATTTGAGCTTCTTCTTCTTTTGGCTGCTCCCGTTAGGGATTGCCACAGCAGATCAACTGTTTCCATTTCTTCCTGTCTCCTGCATCTTGCTCTGTCAAACCAACCACCTGCATGTCCTCTCTCACCACATCCATAAACCTCAGCAACACAGCGAAACAAGTCCAAAGCACTCTGGAACCAGCACAATGATGTGAACGTATTTTATTAAAAACGTTTTCGCTCCTCAGAAAACGGGAACTTCTTCAGACAAGATAAAAGGCGCCAAACCACTTTTTAAATACTAAAGGTTTTGTTTACATGATGTCATATCCTTGACAACCAGGATGTTCAACAATACACCTTTAAGTATACAAATAAATAAAAAGCGCTCAACATGAACTAACATCCCCAATCAATAAAAAACATTAATTTTACATTTTAAGAATTTTCCTAAAGAGAATGACTTTCCTTACATTAAAGTGCTTTAAGAGGTGCTTAAATCGTACACACAACCCCTTTTAAGCCAGCAAGTGTAACATCAAGATGAATTAAATAAAATTATCCATTATCAACAAATAACCTATATGTTATGGGTTGACAACATTGTACCAAGATGCATTTAACCTAAGTAGTACATTTAAAGAAAACTAAAATATGCAAAGTCATTTAAAACTCAGCCAAAACTAAAATGCAGATCACTGCTAGTATGATTGTTGAAATGAAGTGGTATACAAGCTTAATTCCTTAGGTAACTTTTGTATTTTAAAATAACAGAGATGTTACAGGCTTCGTTCAGTCCCGGAGGGGAAAAAGCATTTAATAGCAATTGCCATTCTAACTCTTTGATTTCAAGTAGGAGTGATTGAGGGCCCCCCCCTAATTCCAACTTTAACTGAATCGATCCCCATAAAACAAAAACTATGCCCAACATGATCTAAGACATGCTTCGAAAGGGCATTATCAGTTTTTTTGTTTTTTATGGCATAATTATGCTGGTAAACCCGGTCCCGCAACCTGCGGTCCGTCTTCCCGACATAAAAGGCCAAACAACAGTTACAAAATGCAATGTAAACTATTGACCTAGTGTCACAACAGATCTTATGTTTGATGTAAAACTTTTCATTTCTTATAACAAAAGAATTTCCTGTTTTTAGTAATCTACACCAGTTACAAGTCCCACAGGAGAATGTCCCAATTTGTCTAGAAGGGCAGTCTCTTGTTTGCAACAATTCTTTTAAATTTTTCCCCTCCTAAATACAAAAGAGGGGAAAGGGCCCAAGATTTCAAGTAAATAGGCATTATTTAAAATGAAATGCCAGTTCTTCTTAATGATGGAGCACATGTTGTCAATATGTTTATTATGTGTAATAATAAAGCTAATCTTGAAATCCTGAGTTGAAGGAGTTTTATCATAATCAGAGCTACTAGTTACTTGAAGAAGGGGACCAAATTCTCTACTATGTGTAGATATTCCCAAGGGCTCAGTAATGAGCAAGTTACATTGTTTGGTACATTGAAGGAGTGGTTGGTAAAACCCCGAAGCTCTTTTAAAGGAAACTTCATCAATTAAGCTATCTAGAAGTTCACAGGGGTAACCCCTATTCAGGAACATGCTCTTAAGCGTAGAACACTCATCTTCAAAGGCCTTTGGGGTATTACACATACGTGTAGCCCTAACTAACTGGCCTTTAACAATGGACTTTTTTTGTTTCCAGGGGTGGTTACTGGAGAAGTGTAAAAAAGCATTGCAATACGTATGCTTCCTGAAAATACTAGAAAGAATTCGATTGTTGTGAAAGTCCTTAACAAGTTTGACATCCAAATAGTCAATCTCGCTAACTGAAAAGTGATGGGTAAATGTTAAAAAAAGTGCATGATTCATTCATGTTCCCCATCAAGTTTATGACGGTCTCAAAATTCCCTTGGATGAGAATGAAGATATCGTCTAAAAAATGGGTATAAAATTTGGTGACCTCTTTAAACTGGGAATTCTTAAACAGAAATGTCTTTTCCCAGTAGGCGACCACCAAATTTGCCACACTGCCTCCACATGGGGAGCCCATGGCAATACCCCTTTTCTGCAAGTAGTGGCAGTTATTAAAGATGAAAAAATTAGACGATAAAATAATGTCAAGAAGGAGGGTGACCACCTCAATCTCATCTTTCTGAGCTCCTAGATCGACTAACATAAGTTCAACCCATTCCACAGCTTCCTGGTGTGGTATAGAGGTGTATAAGTCCACCACATCAATTGTCAGGAAGTTGTAAGAAGGGTTGAACGGGATGTCATTGATGGACCCTAAAAAAGACCAGGAGTCTTTATAAATTTGAGGTAATAACTTAAGGTATTTGTTAAGAATGTGATCAACAACCTTGGCACAGGGATGAGTGATACAACATCTCCCATCCACTAGAGCTCGCATAGGTGGGTCCACCAAATTTTTATGAATTTTGGGGATCCCAAACATCACTGGAACTCTAGGGAAGGAGATGTTAATAAAATTGAAGGTGTCGATGTCAATCCTCCCTTCAATGAACAAATCCCTGAAATATCCTTTAATTCTGTTGTATTGGCCTGAAGTTTCATTTAAAGATGAAATTCCGTAAGCTGGAGAGTTAAGTACTTTAGACATTCTCAAAATATAGTCATTCTTATCGAAAATAACTAAGCCCCCACCCTTGTCTGGTTTGATCACCCTGATAGGTAAGTTAGATAAATTTTTCAAACTTGCTCTTTGTTCAGGTGAAATGTTACTTTTATTGTCAAACCATTTAATGTTCTCAAACAATTGTCTAAAATCCATTTCACAAGTATACTCAAATGTTTGCAAAATAGGGTGTAAGGGGGGATTAAAGGTACTTAACAATTTAAAAGGAGGTTTTTCCTTAATAGAATTGCCATTAAACAACACTTTAAGGTTCAAGTTGCGCACAAAACATTTAAGGTCCATCAAGAACTTAGGTAAACAAATCTTCTGGTCAGGAACAAAGGACAAACCAAAGGCCAACAGTTCAATTAGGTCTTGTTCAATGTTGACTTCAGAAAAGTTATACACCACAAAGTCACCTTTGTTGTTAGTCAAAATGGTGGGTTTACCAGAAGGAACAGCAGTAGGGCTTAATGTAGGTTCTATTTCAATTTGTTTTGCTTGGTTTTCCGTTGGTAGTTCTTCTGCCCTAAAAAAGACTTTGTTTGATTTTTGTAGTTAGGACGATACCCCTGGTTGTTGTAATTGGTTTTAATTCTGTTGCTTCTCCTAGGTTGATAAGAGGATGGGCCTTCATCTCCATCCTCATATTCAAGTTCATTCTCATCCAGGGTAGTTGAAGGGGGGGCCCCACCCCTATCATTAGAACTTTTGGTGTGTGATTCAACCTGGTTTTTAGGCCCATTAAGGTTTTTAACCAGGTTGGGGTAGGCAAGCTCATTAGCGTATGCTTGCCGATCTCTCATTAATTTTTTATTTTTGTTTGTTTTTAATTTGGCTAATAATGCATCGATGCTTTCAAAAATCTGGTGATAATCATATTTATACCGGAGGAAATTAGCATCTATTTTAATTTTCTCATTGAGGCCGTTAGATTCTAACAACAAAAAGTCAATCTGTTTCTCATAGTGTTTCACCATGACTTCAAGTAACTCTAATCCTTGTTTATTAAAAAGGCAGGAAAGCTCATCAATGAACGAAGGGTCAAAAAATAACCCAGTAGGAGCAGACGAGCTCCTCAAACCTTTAGGTACCACTTTTTCTTTAATGCACTGCTTGAAATACGAAACTTCCAATTGAAGTTTCTTAATCTTTAACATTTTGTTATCTAGCAATTTTAAATTCATAGCGATGCTGTCATCTATGTTACCTGGAGTTTCAATTCCTATGGCCGGCGGGCCCGATAAAGAGGGCGAGCCAAAAGCAAAAGCTTCAGTGTTCTTGGCCCATTCACCAAACATGGGCACGCCAATAAGCCCAGAATTAGAATCCATACCAACAGCGTTGATGTTTCCGCCATTGGAAACAGTGTTATCTGCACCAAACACAGACCTGGTTAATACATGCCGGTAGGTGTCATCAACCTGCCTAGATGGAAAAGGCAGCCGGGTACTAACTGATGTATTTTTTGTATATTTTTGTATATTTTGAGAATGTCTAAAGTACTTAACTCTCCAGCTTACGAAATTTTATCTTTAAATGAAACTTCAGGCCAATACAACAGAATTAAAGGATATTTCAGGGATTTGTTCATTGAAGGGAGGATTGACATCGACACCTTCAATTTTATTAACATCTCCTTCCCTAGAGTTCCAGTGATGTTTGGGATCCCCAAAATTCATAAAAATTTGGTGGACCCACCTATGCGAGCTCTAGTGGATGGGAGATGTTGTATCACTCATCCCTGTGCCAAGGTTGTTGATCACATTCTTAACAAATACCTTAAGTTATTACCTCAAATTTGTAAAGACTCCTGGTCTTTTTTAGGGTCCATCAATGACATCCCGTTCAACCCTTCTTACAACTTCCTGACAATTGATGTGGTGGACTTATACACCTCTATACCACACCAGGAAGCTGTGGAATGGGTTGAACTTATGTTAGTCGATCTAGGAGCTCAGAAAGATGAGATTGAGGTGGTCACCCTCCTTCTTGACATTATTTTATCGTCTAATTTTTTCATCTTTAATAACTGCCACTACTTGCAGAAAAGGGGTATTGCCATGGGCTCCCCATGTGGAGGCAGTGTGGCAAATTTGGTGGTCGCCTACTGGGAAAAGACATTTCTGTTTAAGAATTCCCAGTTTAAAGAGGTCACCAAATTTTATACCCGTTTTTTAGACGATATCTTCATTCTCATCCAAGGGAATTTTGAGACCGTCATAAACTTGATGGGGAACATGAATGAATCATGCACTTTTTTAACATTTACCCATCACTTTTCAGTTAGCGAGATTGACTATTTGGATGTCAAACTTGTTAAGGACTTTCACAGCAATCGAATTCTTTCTAGTATTTTCAGGAAGCATACGTATTGCAATGCTTTTTTACACTTCTCCAGTAACCACCCCTGGAAACAAAAAAAGTCCATTGTTAAAGGCCAGTTAGTTAGGGCTACACGTATGTGTAATACCCCAAAGGCCTTTGAAGATGAGTGTTCTACGCTTAAGAGCATGTTCCTGAATAGGGGTTACCCCTGTGAACTTCTAGATAGCTTAATTGATGAAGTTTCCTTTAAAAGAGCTTCGGGGTTTTACCAACCACTCCTTCAATGTACCAAACAATGTAACTTGCTCATTACTGAGCCCTTGGGAATATCTACACATAGTAGCGAATTTGGTCCCCTTCTTCAAGTAACTAGTAGCTCTGATTATGATAAAACTCCTTCAACTCAGGATTTCAAGATTAGCTTTATTATTACACATAATAAACATATTGACAACATGTGCTCCATCATTAAGAAGAACTGGCATTTCATTTTAAATAATGCCTATTTACTTGAAATCTTGGGCCCTTTCCCCTCTTTTGTATTTAGGAGGGGAAAAAATTTAAAAGAATTGTTGCAAACAAGAGACTGCCCTTCTAGACAAATTGGGACATTCTCCTGTGGGACTTGTAACTGGTGTAGATTACTAAAAACAGGAAATTCTTTTGTTATAAGAAATGAAAAGTTTTACATCAAACATAAGATCTGTTGTGACACTAGGCCAATAGTTTACATTGCATTTTGTAACTGTTGTTTGGCCTTTTATGTCGGGAAGACGGACCGCAGGTTGCGGGACCGGGTTTACCAGCATAATTATGCCATAAAAAACAAAAAAACTGATAATGCCCTTTCGAAGCATGTCTTAGATCATGTTGGGCATAGTTTTTGTTTTATGGGGATCGATTCAGTTAAAGTTGGAATTAGGGGGGGGCCCTCAATCACTCCTACTTGAAATCAAAGAGTTAGAATGGCAATTGCTATTAAATGCTTCCCCCCCCGGGACTGAACGAAGCCTGTAACATCTCTGTTATTTTAAAATACAAAAGTTACCTAAGGAATTAAGCTTGTATACCACTTCATTTCAACAATCATACTAGCAGTGATCTGCATTTTAGTTTTGGCTGAGTTTTAAATGACTTTGCATATTTTAGTTTTCTTTAAATGTACTACTTAGGTTAAATGCATCTTGGTACAATGTTGTCAACCCATAACATATAGGTTATTTGTTGATAATGGATAATTTTATTTAATTCATCTTGATGTTACACTTGCTGGCTTAAAAGGGGTTGTGTGTATGATTTAAGCACCTCTTAAAGCACTTTAATGTAAGGAAAGTCATTCTCTTTAGGAAGATTCTTAAAATGTAAAATTAATGTTTTTTATTGATTGGGGATGTTAGTTCATGTTGAGCGCTTTTTATTTATTTGTATACTTAAAGGTGTATTGTTGAACATCCTGGTTGTCAAGGATATGACATCGTGTAAACAAAACCTTTAGTATTTAAAAAGTGGTTTGGCGCTTTTATCTTGTCTGAAGAAGCTCCCGTTTTCTGAGGAGCGAAAATGTTTTTAATAAAATACGTTCACATCATTGTGCTGGTTCCAGAGTGCTTTGGACTTGTTTCGCTGTGTTGCTGAATTGTTTAGTTTTCTGTTTGCCTTCTCCAGTACATCCATAAACCTTATCATAGGCATTCCTCTTTTCCTGTTACCTGGCAGCTTCATCCTTAGCATCTTTTTCCCAATATACTCTGCATCCCTCCTCAGCATATGTCCAAACCAACGTAATCTTGCCTCTCTGGCTTTGTCCCCAAACCTTCCAACCTGGGCTGACCCTCTAATATACTTGTTCCTAATCCTGTCCATCCTCGTCACACCCAGTGCAAATATTAACATCTTCATCTCTGCCACATCAAGCTCTGACTCCTGCCTTTTTGTCAATGCCACTGTCTCCAACCTGTATAACGTAGCTGGTCTTACTACCCTCTTGTAGACCTTCCCTTTCACTCTTACTGGTACTCGTCTGTCACAAATCACTCCTGACACTCTTCTCCACCCACTCCATCCTGCCTGTACTCTC
>NC_056725.1:739738438-739818438 GCF_019279795.1 Protopterus annectens
CGGTCAGTGTAGGGCATTTGTTTGAGGCCAGTATTCCTCTTTGTGAGGTACTTCTGTGGCCTTTCCAGCTGCTGCAGATGTCTTGTGAGGTACTTTCCAAAAATGGGTCTAGTGAGTGAGGAGTAGAGGGGAACAATGACCTCTTTTTTCCTGGATGAGAACCCTTTTTTGATGAGGTGTGCCATGTAGAAGGACTTCCTGACTACTGTGGCGATGTGACTATCAAAGGAGAGACTACTGTCCACCTGGGTCCCCAGGTCTGTTATCACACATTCGGTGTTAAGTAGATTGCTGCCTATGTGGTAGTTCATGGGTACAGAGTTTTTACCAAAGGGGATGACACTGCACTTTTTGGCATTGAGCTTGAGGCCATGGCTCTGACACCAGGCATCTGTCTCAACGAGGCCCTTCTGTAGGATGTCCACATCATTTGGGGACTTGACTATGGCTCCTAGTTTGCAGTCATCTGCGAACTTCATTAGCCAGAGGCCTTCTGTGTTAGCCTGTACTTCAGAGAAATAGATACCAAACAGAAGAGGTCCCAGGACGAACTCTGTGGTACTCCACTTGTCACTGCTTTGAGGTCAGATTTGGAGTCTGCAACTTTTACAGTGTGGGTTCTGTCAGTGGGCTATTTGGCTACCCATCTTGTGACGTAGGGATTTATACCTAGTTTAATGAGTTTAGCTATAATTCCAGAATGGAGGATGGTGTTGAAAGCCTTGGCGAGGTCAAGATAGACTGTGTGAACCACCTTACCCTCATCTATGACTTTGGTGACTGCCTCAAAGAAGTCGATCAGGTTCAGGAGGCATGATCTGCCTTTCACAAACCTGAACTGGGAGGGATCCAGAGTTTGGAGGTTACCAATGTCTTTGTTTATGAGTTCCATGATGATACGTTTCATGGCCTTGCAGACCAGGCTCATCAGGCTAATAGGTCAATAGTTCCCAGGATCAATGGTGGCTCCCACTTTGTGGAGTGGGATAATTGTTGCTGTGCACCATTCAGTGGGCACAAAGCCTTATGCGAGGCTATTATTGAACATGGTGCTTAAGTGGGGAGCCAGTTCGTTCTGAAATTCATGTAAAATGCAGCCTGGAATGTTGTTCGGTCCCATGGATGCTGTGTTTTTGGCTTTAGAGAGTGCAGCTTTTACCTGTGTAGTTGTGATTACAGGGACTCTGCATTCTTCCTGTGTAGATATGGGCCCTTTAGGGGGTGAGAGGGGGGCAAAGTTAGCACTGAACCTATCTGCCAGGATGTTGGCAATATCAGTTCATTCTGTAATTTTTGTGCCTTTGTGCTGTAACTCAGAGCAGATCTGGGTGTTGCCATTGAGATTCTTGACATAGCTATAGAATGCTTTGTGGTTGTCCTTGGAATTAGTGGCAATTTTATTTTCATAGCTAGCTTTGGAGGATCTTATGAATCTCAGCTTCTTACTGAGGCTGACCATGGAGCTCCTCCACTCATGGGATTTTACTCTCTTTTGCAACAGTTTCTTCCTTCTTTAGCAAAGGTGGTACAGTTCAGTTACAGATCAATGGAAGATGTGTAGTGAGCTGCATGAAGAAGGGTGCATTGTACTTAGTTATTGGTGTGATGAAGGCTGTGAACTATGGAGGTATTATGGCCTGTGATGTAGATGTCCTTCACATACTCAGTAGCTGTGTCACATGCAAGGGAGTAGGTCACATACCTATTGGTCTGATTATAGAGTGTAATGCCTACATTATGCTTGGGTTGTGTGTTTGTTTTCCTGATGTACCAAATCCCCACATCTTTTTGGTGTCATTGCAGGTGTTGTGATGGCTATGGTAGCAAATCGTTGATGTGTGCTGATACTGTCTTTATTATACTAATATCACAGTTGGAGTCAAGGATTGCCCACAATCTGTAGTCCTTCAGACAGCTGTTTGGATTCAGGATGTTTATGTCATTTGTGATGTCTGTGACTTAAATAATGGACAGGAAAGGGCCTAGCAGACAGCCCTGATGCATGGAGATGATCACTGGACCTGAGATATAGTTCACTCATACATTTCAACATATTTTGACTCCATGTATGTAGTACAGTGGTCTACTCACTTGGTGATATAGGTGTTTATGGCCACATCTGACAGTGTTGTGTGAATACCTCATTGTGGATTTGTGTCAAATGCCTTAGACTTATAAAGTTCAAAAGGATGATGGTGTACACCTTTCTACAGTAACGTAGTCTGTGTGAAGAGTGTGTTGAAGTATGTATTCCACTGTGTCAGGAAGGTGTATGTGCTGAGTCATGTAATAGGCTATCTAGGATGTTGTCACAGCCCATTGGTTCTGTGTGATGGGCCTGGAGGAATATAAGACAGTGCATACTGGCTAACCTTATCTGGCCTAGGGTTTGGACACAATCCCCCATGCAGGTATCATTGTGAAACTCACTGAGCTGACGATTAACCCTTAAATTGCTAGATGGGTAACCAATTGACTCACTGACAGAACACATACTGTGAAAGTTGGTGAATCAACCTGTGCCAGTAGAGCTGTCACCACTGGTGTATCCTAGGGCTCTGTCCTTGGCCCTTTACTGTTTGGACTCTATTTCTCAGCAGTCCAAGCTAAAGTATATGGCCTTTGGCTTACCACCTTTGCTGATTTTTGCATAGTGGGTACAATCACTGAGTCCACCTATGATGATAAAATACTAGAGGAGGGGCTAACACAAACAAATGATTGTTGACAAAGCCACACAGTCTACAAATAAATGCAAAAATACATTTTTATCTTGTCCTTCTGCAAAGTGGAATTTCCTGCTAATTACGGCATTGACAACAGTCCCACTATGCTGAAACTCAGTGATGCAAGCACTGGGAACACATGTAGATAGAAATCTGATCTTTGACCACCAAGTGTCCACATTGTTATTGAAAGCCTATGTTGTGCACATAAGTCACATCATCATATTCAGATCTGAGGATTATATTACAGCACTGTACTCGAACCTCATCAGAACAGTAATAGAGTATATTGTTCTCTTATGCATGTACCTCACCAGACATATGCAGCAGCTGAAAATACCACAGGTGTTTCTTACCAAGAAAGCACAGGGCCTACAAATCATGGCATGACTTACATGAATAGACTGACAGTCATGTCACTGTAATCTGTATTGTATAGGATGCAATGATTTCTGCCTGGCCTCCAGGCCAGTCTCTGACCCTGCTCTGGTGGAAATAGTACATATTCACAAATCAGATATAACTGATGACATCAGCAGTGTCTTGCGAGGAGAATATGGTAATAACAGTGCCTCACATACTGATGTAAAAGGCTCTCTGTAATGTCAAGCAAGAGCACAAACACACACACGCCCCACCCAGTTCTGCTCTTCAGGCTAGCCACACACACAAACACACACACACACACAGACACACACACACACACACACACACACACACACACACACACACACACACACACACACACACACACACTTGACTGCAGTGAGAACATAACCTCTATCTAAGTACACAGACTACAGAACTTTACACAAGTGCCATGGCACAAGTCTGTCTTTTTTAAGACTGCAGGTCAAGTGATAGTAGATGACATCAGCAGGGCATGTTGGAGAGATATTGTGAGGCTTGCATGAAATGGATGTGCATGCATGTGCAAGGATCAAAAACACTGTCAATCCATGGGACTGGAGCGGTAACTGCAGGATACACACTTCTACTCTTTGGCTAGATGCACACACACAGTTGACTGCAGTGAGAACAGAACCCCTACTCATCTAAGTACACAGGCTACAGAACTCAGTACTTTATGCAAGAGCCATGGCACAAGTCTGACTTTTACAAGACTACAGGTCAAGTGTTATTGGATGAAATCATCAGGGCTTGTTGGAGAGAAGATTTTGGGAAGCCTGCATAGGTTCATCATAGTTTCATAAGTTCATAGAAGGTTGTTATCCTAATGGTCCTAGGGCATTTACAAGCCTAGTTGTGTAAAAACACAAGTAGTCTTATTGAGCATAGTTAGATGGTCATTGTTAGCAGAGCAATTGTCTAGTTAGCGCTGACTGACACTTTCCATGAAAGACATAGGTGCCATCCCAGGGATGAATTTACAATCACCCATTCAGTTGTCAAAGTTGTGCTTGAATAGGGTCATTGAGGAGCACTGCTTCACATGAAGTGGGAGCCTATTACAGAGGAGTGGCAATCACTGGCAGATGTATCTGTCTCCCCAGCATGTTCTGTTATGTCACAGGCTAGGTTGAGATCCCTGGAGTAAATTATTCTTGTCCCATTTGATTTCCAGCTGTCCAGCATTTCCAGTAGTGTAGGGTCTGAGACTGCTCGGTAGGCAAGGCATAGGTCACCTCTCAACAGTCTGCATGATACTGAGCACAATGACATGTCTTTCAGTTTTTCCATGTATATCATGTTTTGGAGGCTAGATTCTCTCAGCCACAAACCTCTGTGCTTTCTCCAGTTACTGCAAGTGTCTGGTGAGGTACAGACAGAAGGGAGCATTGTACTCAATTAGTGGTCTGATAAGGGTAGAGTACAGCAGAGCTATGATCTCTCATGTCTTGGATGTGATGGCCTTATTTTTAAGGTGTGCACTGTAGAATGTGTGTCTCACCACTATGGACACATAGTGATTGAAGTGTAGATTGCTATCAACATGAGTTCCCAAGTCTCATAACACTGTGTTTGAGCGTAGAAGGGTGTTATGTATATCATAATTAGCAGGGGTACTTCATTGCCAAAGGGGACAATGAGGCATTTTTTGCTTTAAAGTTCAGTCCATGAGTTTGGCACCAATCATTTGTCTGTGTCAGCCCCTTCTGTAATATGTTAGCATAGTTGGGGGACTCTATATGACTGTATCCAGTTGACAGTCATCTGGAAACTTGATAAATTACATGCCATCTACCTTTGGCTGGACTTCAGAGAAATAGTTTCCACTCAGTTGAGGGCCCAGCATGGATCCTTGTGATATTCCACTGGTAAGTGGTCTGGTGGTGGAGGTGCAGCCCCCAACTTTGAAAGTGTGTGCTTTGTTGGTGAGCTAGTTGGCTATCCATCTAGTAATGTAAAACATTTTATATAGCCGACCTAATCATGAAGGGATTCACATCTAGATCAGGGGACGGCATTGTGCCTCTTTACTCATCCCTCATCAGACCCATAATTGAGTACAATGCCCCTTTTGGGATGTACCTTACCAGACACCTGCAGCAACTGGAAAGATCCCAAAAGTACCTCACCAAGAGGATCAAAGGGCTCAAACAGATGCCATATGCTGCCCGGTTAAAGAAACTCCAGCTCTACACAGTGGCATACTGCCTGTTCAGAGGCGATCTGTGCCTGACGTATAAAGCCATGTCCAACCCAGAATTAATGGACATGCTGCACCTCAGAAAATCCAAATCCCATCAAGCTACGCGCTTGAGAGACTTGAACCTCAGCACTGAAATAAATAGGACATGCTGGAGGGACAGATTCATAACCCAGAGGCTCCCTTCACTCTGGAATAAAATCCCAGTCCAGGTTAGGCAGAGTCCCTCATTGACTCTTTTCAAGAGGAATCTTGATGAGTGGATGGGAGATCGAGGTTTACCCGGTATCACTTCTGTGTCACTGTTAGACAGAGGCACAGTATACTAACCTCAAAAAAGGGCATAGCAAAATAAATTTAAAATGGGTGGCGAAAGCCAAACACATTCTGGCTAGGCTTATAAATGCGCTAGGGCAGATAGCCTAGTATGAACCTATGAACCTATGAACCTATGTGTGGACTAATTCCCAGATGGGAGTTTTTCTCTATGATACCTTAATGGAGGATAGTGTCAAAGGCCTTGGATGACTCCACATACATGGTATATCCTGTTATCCCTCATCTAGGTCTTTGGGGTCAGTATCAAAGACATCCACGAGGTTTAATAAGCAAGATCTGCCCTTGACAAAACCAAAATGGGTTGGTTCAAGTGTGTTGAAGGTTACCTATGAACCTGTGGATAAAGTCTATGCTGATTCCTTCCCTAGCCTTGCAGATATAGTTTTTAGGCTTATGGGTCAATGGTTCTAGTTCTGCATGTTATAAGATTGGTGTGCATTGCATATCACACAACATTTGATATTAACTTTTGTAGTGTAGGTGATATCTATGTGGAAAAAGTACTGAGACACCAGGGTTGAGGTGCCTGGAGGGAGGCAACACATGGCTGTATTGTAAATTTGTGATATATTGTTAGCTAGAGCCTTCAGTTTGCTATGTTTCCACATGTAATTTCATGTCATAGACAGGAAATGGACAGTAAACAGCAATAATACATAATATTTACTTTTCCATAATGCGGCAAGCAGCAGGTTTGCGTGATGGTTGGCAAAGTGTTTACTCATGCGAGATACACATTTTCAATGCTTACTATGTTTGCACATAGTTAAGCAGTGACCAAAAGCAAGCCACATTGTTAAAAGTCTGAGAGTTAAATACAAACCACTGAAAACAAAAAAAAAAAAGTGGCACTCAGAGACAAATGAATACACTTTTTTAATAAAGATTAAGCTCTTTCAACCTTTGGAAAGGTCTTCTTCAGAATAAAAAATAATTCAAAAACCTACTTTAAATAGAACATCACTAATTACTGATCCAATAAAAAATCTTAATTAATTTAACAATTAAGAAACTACTAAATCTTAAACAAACCTGACAAAATCAGTTAAAAAAACTAAAACCAACTTATAACTCAATGTTGTTACTCGCACTTCTCATAATATAACTTTCTATGAAGTATAACTTTATAGTGGACATTATAATTTAATTCTGGAGCATTATAAGCAATGTGCATTTTATATAGGAAAAACAAACAGACAATTAAGGAAGCGAATGTATGTGCATTCTTATGCCATTAAAGCAAAAAATTATAACAATGCATTGGTTAAACATGCACATGAATGTGAGAATTTTAAGAAATTTTATTTCACTGTCATTGAGTGACAAGTGTGAGTAGTGAATTTAATGGTGACAAGGAAGGAGAACTGAGCTTTAGAGAATTTAAATGGCAGTTAGAATCAAAGGCTTATAATGCACTTAAATTCTTAATCTTTATTAAAAACGTGTGTTTGTTTGTAACTGAGTGTCGTTTTTTTTTTTTTGTTTTCAGTGGTTTTTATTTAGTTTTGTTTTGTTTCCACTGTGGTCGTGGCTTCCTTAGTTGTTGTTTTTAAAAAGTTTGAGCATTAGTATTGAGTCTATGAAACACATCTGTGGCAGCAGGTGCAAATTAATTGACACATTTCTTTTTGAGCCCAGATGATACTGGGTTCGATTCCAGATGTATCTAATACTTTTAAAGACTTTTAATAAACATTGATAATGCAATGACATGAATTCTTTATAGTACATGTGTTGCTGTATGTTGGCATAATGCAGCTGGGTTAAGTGGCATTGCCTGGCGATAACCACAGCATTGTACGGGTCTATATTAAAACAACAAAAATCCATTACATCGAATACCAAAACAGCGCATGTAGTACTTGAACCACGAAAATAACGAATGCACTAAACCATGAAATTTAAAATATCAAACATTCAAAGTCGGCCAACCCCACCACCCACTACATACCACCTACAAAAGCAAAATAAATAAACCACATACATACACTAACCAAACCCTACTCCTAACCATAAAGTAAAGCACCAAAACTCAACTTATAACCCTACACTAAACCCCACATACACAACTATCTATGCACTACCCTTAACCCCTCCCTAACCCTAAGGTCCGTAACTACCGCACACTTCCCCTATGGAGATATACCCAAACAAAATAAATAATACACATAAATACATTTAACAAAACCCTACTTCTAACACTACACTAAATCTTACACATATTACCTATCTATACACTTACCTTAACCTGCACCCTAACTCTAAGGTCCGTAACTATCGCACACTTACCTTACGGAGCTATACCACACACAGGCCAACCAAAACACTTCTACATTTCAAATTTTGCAGTTTTGCACGTTCGACAATTACATATTTTGCACACATGTCAATGATTTCATATTCGCGTAAACAGAGTTTTGACAATCTAATAGGAACCCGCATTGTACTGCCATTCACCATCGCTGCATATTGGTGCATGAAGAGAGACAAAAAAGTGAAGGGATCCATTGTTTTTTCTGCTACTTATGTGTGTTGTGTGTGATTCTATTTTTGACCAAATTAAAGGTGTTAAAATGGGGTCAATAGGAAAGTGGTGAAATGGGGAGCAAGTAGGGGAAGAGCAAAGGGAAGGCAATACAGGAATGTGCATGAGGGAGTTAGGTAAGAACCATAGCTATCCATTTCTTTAACAGTGTGAACAGAAATATGTGTAGAATATTAACTGAATTTGGACTATCACATCCACAAAGAGGGGTGACAACAATGCAATCATGTTGTATGGCCAATTGGACTGAATCAAGTGTCAAACAGACATGTGTGTGAAATGAAGAGCTATGTATGGGACAATTATTGATTTATTTTTTTTGGGATAGGTGCCCATTTTTTTTTTTTAATTCAGTAAGAGAGGACTGTTGGGTAAGGGATGTAGGTATGTCTGGGTCAGGTAAGTTGGGTAGGTGAGGAAGCAAATGCAAACATATAAGACAAACAAGACAAGAGACAGATATAGTGATGGTCACAAAGGGCTAGGGGACACCATGATTGAGGTGAGGGAAGGGATAAGGCTGGTTCCTGGACATCAAGCTTGGAGACAGTGAGAATCAAGTCCTCACCCACTGGACTGTCATCACTGTGCCCTTACTCCACTGGCGGCTGTAGTGCTTAACATCTTCTACTGCTATGGACCATAAGAGAGAGTAGCCTCTCTATCCAGTATAGACATACACCAGTGGTGCAATGCATGATCCTACACACCATCCTTGGCAACTTCCTGTGGGAGATGAAATCACCACCTCTGGCACTGCCCCCGGAAGGTACCACTGTTCCAGCTTTCAGGGCAGTACTACCTGAGGGTGCAGATAGTTCAGGGGTAGCAGTGGCAGTGTTTACAGGTTGGGTCCAAGGCATCCTGGTCATCAGTGTTGGAGCCAGTGGAGCAGGGGCAGGCTGAACTACTGGTGCTGGCCTACCTCGCTGTAGCATTTAGTGATGTGGTACACATGGATGATATGGAGATATTTTGATGAAACATACTATAAAATAAAAAAAGAGAGATAAGGGTTGGGGTGGGAGGAAAAAAAAGAGATAAAATTAGAACCATCGTATGTGACATGCATTGCATTAATACAATTATTCAACTCTTTTATCTGAAGTATTACATTTAAGTATACATCCTAAGATAAAAACACTGTATACATGACTTGGCAGTTAATAGAGTGAAAGCCCTTTCTATTAATGCAGAACCTTCTTTGTTCCCTGGGTGGTGCCTCAATTTCTATATGGGTGCAATGTATGGCACCTAGTACTTCAGGATAGTGTGCTATAGGTTAGAACTCCTATATATTTCTGACCTTATCCTGAGGAGTACAGGAGAAATATATGTTATCTCTGGCATTTTGGAGCATAGCATTTAAGAATCGAGGGAGGATCCTGGATGCTGATGCCTGTGACACTCCCAGCATGTCTCCTGTTGGTCTCTGAATGGTACCTGTAGCTAATATTCTAAATGTTACACATACCTTTGTCGCCACTGCGATAGGTTCTCTTTGGTTTTCTATGTCTCTGAGTTGAGGACGACAGTGGTTGCAGAGTTCCTGTAGTGTGTCTCTATCAATCCTGTAACTCTAAAATTTCCACATCATGTAGGTTGTGATAAGTTACCAATGGTCAGAAAACTCTTCTCATTCTTGGCCTTAGTCTATTTACAGTAGCAGCAGCATATACTTCAGCCTATTGCACATACTCATGAATTAAAGCAACAGCAGCCTTTAACATTGTTTCTGTGTAGACTCCTTTCCATGGCTGTATTCCAACAGGTTCTGGAATTCACAAAGAAAACCATCACTGAGTCTACACAGTTGCTTTATAGCTTTTTGAATAGTTCATTCATCTTTGATTGGTTGATTATTTATTTATTTATTTATTTATTTATTTATTTATTTATCTGACATTTGTTAACTGAGTTGGTCCAACTGAGCTCAAACCCATTTTCAATGATGATCCGGGGAGAAAAGCTCCAAATACTTATACAATTATATAAAAATAAGCAAATTAAAAAAAAATAAAATAAACGAGACCAAAAGAGAACAATGACATGATATAACAGTTTACAAATATGTGAAATCCAAAAAAAAAATTATAAACATAATTATGTTACATACAATAAACCAACAAATGAGAAGTAACTTTATACATGTTCATATTACTTAAAAAATTGTAGTAAGCTGTTTAAGGAAGAGTATTCTTTTTCCTGTTTTAACCAGGTTGGTGTATGTTTGGGATGTGCATGTAAGTAGTTCTTGCTCAAGACTAAATCTTTATGTAAGGATGTTAATACATTTAGCCAGAAGTTAGGTACTTCTTCAGGGTCTCAAGTTTTGCAGTTAGGAGTTTTTCTTAATTTTGTCTCAAATTTTCTTGTTTTTACTTCACCCCATTTCATATTCTCTACATTAGAGCCTGTTACTGTTTTGTTTGATTCTTCTATACAAACAGCATCATTGTTATGTTCAACTAGGTCTTCATAAATAGTACTCCAAAATATAAATATTTATTTTATTTATTTTGTTTTATTTTTTTTGGGGGGGGGGGTTGTTCTATTTAATTTTTCTTTGTTTCCCTATTCTCTATAAAACTTTTTGTGACATCAACAAATTGCTTATTTTGTACTTTTCTTTTATATTCATATGCATGCCATCTATGTTTTTCTTCTTGTAGTGATATTTTAACTTATTGTTGGAAACAGTGCATGACAAAGGTGTTGATGGCCTGTGTTTACTAGCTAATAAGACATTAACTGGGAGTTATTGTGGTATATATGGTGGACACCTGCAAGAAGACAGCAGAAAGTTTGTGTCTCAAGTTGAGGATCAACCATAAGTAACCATGATTTTGTTTAAAGACACTGGAGATATGGAGTGCAGTAGCCCAGTCTAGGCTTGCTGGAAAGGTTTACCTGACAGAAATACCCAACACTCTGCACTGGCATCTGGGCCTGGGAGAGGCCTGCAGCATTGGAGTTTTCTTTCAAACGTAGCCATATAGTTCTATTAATTACACAGTTTGTTCTATCTATTATAGTTCAATTCATTTTAAAAGCCAATAGATGTTGTTTTTATGTCACATGTGGATATACTGAGTAAAAATTTGTGTTTCTATAACTACTGCCTGCAGTGCTTCCTTTGACCTTATAATATGTGAAAACACATTTATGGACCTTTGCCCTTATGAATCAGGTTATGGCTAAAAAAATATGAACATGTAAGAGTCATAGAATGGATACCAAAAATGATCTGAGTATAAAGTTCACAGCTTGCAAATAATTACAAATACATTATTTAAAGATTGTACATTTGAAATTGTTTTAACTAGTATGGGAGGTGGATCAAAGTTTAATAGAATTGTAAAAATAGGAAGCAATTTTATTTATAGAATGACTTTTATGAGGATTTATGTCACAAACCTTGTGTAGTTGTTACATTAAAAGGACAATATGGTCTGAGACCAACAAAAAGCATACTTTATCTTGTCTTGGTACTTAATGTAGTACTAATTTTCCAGCATCACAACAGATGGTTATTATTGTATTATAACTCCTTGTTCTCCAAATGGCCCAATGACACTGATATGTTGTCAGTTAAAGCTTCTGTCTGTCACAGTACAACTTGTTTCTCACCATGTGACAATTTCTGACCTTTCATTACATCTGATTATGTGTTCACTCACAGTGCTTTATTTAATGACTTCTGAGAAGTGTTTGTACATTTTTTGTCAATGATTTCTTTGATCTATGTGTTTGACATCTTTTAAACAAACTTATTTTGTTCATCTAGAGTGATTTAATTGGTTGTTGCTGTGAAAAAAAGTCCTCTTCTGCTCACTCACAGATGTGTCAAGTTTCCAGAACTGCTCACTCAACTATGATGCCAGGGCTTGCTGTCTATGTGCAGTATGCCTGTAACATTATAGATGCAGTAAGTTTATGGTCCCATTGGAAGGAATGTACACCTACACACATCTTGTTAAGCAGGCTTCTTCTGGGTCAAAATTTTAGCTTTTTTCTGTGACAAAATGTTAAACATAATATTTAATAAGATTACAGCCAAGGGGGTAACTTCATGAACAAAGGGTCACAAGATTTAATTTAAACCTAACCTGATGTGCACTGTTGAGACTGATTGTCACTGAAATATTTCACAAAGGAAAAAGTAAATAATGTTTTATTTGTATGTGGAATTTCTACAGATCATCTCTACGAAGGAAATTATGGTCTAAAGTCTGGAAAAGTTATGGCGATGCTGCAGTTGTCCTTGAAGTGTCTTAAAAGTGCAAGAAATTGAGACATTTGTGAAAAATACAAAGTTATTAGATGTATTTCACGCAGCACTTCAAAATCAGAGGTCATGGACTAAATACTGCAAGCGAAGGAGAGCAGCATCCTTAGCTTCATCAGTTAAGAATCTTTGGATCTCGTTAAAGAGTAAAGATAAACGGCATCAGGAGATTAACTAAAGTAAGAAGTGAGACACAGGATTAAGCATCAACAGGCTAAAATATATAAGTTCTGTAACAGAGCTTCCTTTAGAGGGTTACGGGGCTTGCTCTTGACAATAAGTTAGGAAGTTAGCAATCCAAGAGGATCTAGGAATCTAGCCACAACACCTTCTGGTTGACAGATGTCAGTTGATGTGGGCTGAGCTCCTTGTGAGGTTAACCCCTGTGCACCTTCTGTGGGGAGGGGGGTGAACCAGGCATGTCCCTTGGGGGAGAGACCCCAGGGTGGAAGTAAAACATGTTGGAGAGATTATGTATCTCAGTTTGTGTGGCAGTGTTTGGATATTGAACAGGATGAGTATGATACTTTTTGCTGTGGATAGGAAAATCTGTTCTTGCCTGCTTGTCTTGTTTATATCACAATCCTCACACAGACAAGTGGTAGAAAATGGAAATATGGATTAGAGAGACACTTATTAGTCACATTTTTCAATAACAACTATGTATTTTTATGTTCCCCAATATTATAGACAGACAGATTGATTGACAGATGATAAATTAGATAGATAGATAGATAGATAGATAGATAGATAGATAGATAGATAGATAGATAGATAGATAGATAGATAGATATAGATATAGATATAGATATACATAGGGGGTCTGAATGGAGAGATGAAAAGTTAGCAAGCAAAGGAGACTAGTAGTGGTGAAAATTTAATTCATCCTCAAGTCTTGGTGAATATCTTCACAAGGTGGAACCTGTTTTCTACAAAGTCTCACCAAGGTGACACTGATATATAAACTGCATTTATATAGCATATATCATGGACAGAAGTAGGTCAAAAATTAAAAAAGATAGCTGGGTGCACAAGACCCAGGATAAAAAAGTGCCAAATCCTGGTAGGTGCACTGGTGCCAAGACTGGAAAGAAATGACACTGTAGAATCCTCAAAATATGAAAACATTCCTACAATGAAGCCAGGCCAGGCCAAGGGGGAGGATGGCCTCCTTGTTGTAGAAGGAAGTAGCAGTCCACAAAATCACAAAAACTGATAGGCCAAAGAAGAGCCATAAAGATGATAGAGTGGACTATTGATTACAAGAAAGAAATTATGTATTGTTACTATTATGGAAAAGCCTAGACTTTCCAGACACAAGGTATACAAAATGATTAAGAGAGAAATTAGAGGAAAGAAAAATACTACCACAAGAAAAACTGTCAGAAACTTCAAATAGAAATTTGTGGTCATTAATACAACAGATTTTTGAAAAACAGTATATAGACCAAAAAACTTTGATTTGTTTGAAAAAAGAAGTATCTGAGGAAGTGCAAAAATATAAACAACAAAACCTAGATATTTATGAAAAGTATAAAAAAGAAATATGGACATGGGAAAGAAAGAGAGATTTGGTATGGTGCAATATTTATGCAAAGGAGAAAGCCACATTAATGAATATAAATAATGCAGCCCCAAATATATTCAAAGAGAAATACAGGCAAAGGCATCCAGACACAGAAAATTTCACAATCAAAAATAATATCACAAAGAGGGAATGGAGAAAAGCAGATTAGTAAAGTAGAAGTTAAAAAAATAGAAGTTGAAGTTATGGAGTGCCTACAAAGTGAAGGATCTGATATAGATGGTCTAACACAGGTTACATCACAGCATGATGGAATGAGTCCCCAAAGTGAGGAGAAAAAGGAAGATCAGGAGATGTCTGAAGAAGAAATATGGACATGGGGAAAGAAAAAGAGAGTTACTATGGTGTAATATCTATACAAAGGAGAAAGAAAAACTAATAAATACAAAAAGAGCAGCACCAAAGATATTTGAAGAGAAATACAGGCAAAGGAATCTGGACATGGAACATTTTACAATACAAAAAATAAGAAGACAAAGAGGAAAAATAGAAAAGGAGATCAGTAATGGAGGAGTTAAAGAAATATAAACTGAGGTTATGGAGTACCTCCAAAGTAAAGGATTCAGTGTAGAAAATCTAATTCAGAAAGCACCACAGCAGGATAGAGTAATGGACATCCAAATTAAGGAGAAACCAGTGGAATGGGAAGCAATTTGTCAGTTGCCATATGAAGATATTCTGGAGCCTCCCACAGGAAACCAGTATAAACATTCACTTGAAACTGAATGGCAGGGGAAGGAACAGGAAACTGTGGAAACTCTGACACAGTTAATGTTGAGAAGTGATAGGCCAATGAGTTCTCATATTACAGAGCAATGGATGGCACACAATGAAATTGAAGAGAATGTGCCACAGAAAGATGGAATAGAATTTTCTATAGAATGCCTGCAGGAAATGAAAAACAAAAATTGTGTCCTTAGTTTAGAAGAAACTGAGCTAAGAGAAGAGTTGCTTGACTTAATAGAGATAGATAGATATATTAAGATCAATGAAAGAAATAAACTGCAGAAGGTCAATAAAACCCCAAAAGTCAGAAGTCTGATAAAACAAATGAACACAATAATTAGGACTGTACATAGAGATCCATGTGATATAACAGAAGTAAACAGGATACATTACTGTGCAGCTAAATCAATAACTGATAAAGTTCTACCACAAGAACACAGGGTAGTGAGGGAGAGAAAGGGGAGAAATCAAATACCATCATGGAAGTATCGAAAAGAGAAAACTCTAAATCAACTAAGACAAGAAGTGTCACTGATAGAAGAGTATAGAAGAGGGAACAGATCAATGAAAATATTTATAAAGATAGACATGATAAAAGCAATGTGCAGTATTAGAACAGATCAGGATCTATCATTCACTATCGCAAATAACAAACTGAAAATCTCAGCACAGGTGGAAAAACTTAGAAGATACGCAGATAAATATAAAGGAAAAGTACAAAATAAGCAATTTATTGATGACCCCGAAAAGTTGGTAAATAAAGTCATAGTGGAGAACTGTAAAAAGGGGAAGAATCTAAGTATGGCACAGCTTGACTACAAAAAAATCATTTGATGATATGCCACATTCAGGGATAAAAGAGTGCTTAAAAATGTATAAGATACACCCTGCACTGATCAACTACATTACCGTGACCATGAAACAGTGGCAGACCACTTTGCAATTAAGTTATGATAAAGGACAAATTATTATTCTAGGGATAAAAATTCAAAGGGGAATATTCCAGGGTGACTCTTTGTCACTGTTGCTGTTCTGCCTTGCCCTTAACCCATAAAGCTGCCTACTTAACAACTTAGGCCATGGCTATAATTTGGCTCCTAGAAAACAACAAAATGTAAAGACTCCTCATCTTCTCTTTGTCGATGATTTGAAACTGTATAACTCATCAGTTGAGGAACTGAAATTACAACTGCAAGTTGTCAAAACTTTTTCAGATGATATAAGAATGTCATTTGGTCTTGATAAATGTTCAAAAGTAACCTTTAAAGCAGGAAAGGTGCAGCACCAGGAAAATATCAGTTTGGACAAGAATGTGGTATAAAAGAACTTGAGCAAGAGAGAGTGTATAAATATTTGGGAACTGATGAAGGTTCAACAATAAAACATGAATACATGTGAATACAAAATAGGAGTACTTTAGAAGACTTAAATTAATCCTGAAAACAGCATTGACATCTAGGAACAAAATCCAAGCTATAAACCAATTTGCGCTTCCTGTCCTAAATTACAGCTTTTGAGGGATTGACTAGCCCCAAAACATGTTGGATAGAATAGACAGGAAAACAAGAAGGATGCTTCATGCTCACCAAATGACTTATAAAAATCAGTGCATACCAAGATTATATATTCCCAGTTCCGAAGGAGGGTTGGGCGTCCATGAAATTGATTACATGTACAGATCTGCAATTGTGAGACTCCACACTTATCTGTTGACCTTACAAGACCCAAATGTAGTGAACATTTTGAAACATGAGGAGAATAAATTTAAGATAACTTCTCTGCTTAATCTAGCAGAGGCAGATTGGCATCAAACAGGAATGGAAATCAAACCTGAAGTAGATAAAAACCGGGCAGCAGCTGAATGTGCCAAAAAAACAAAGAAAAAATATAATGTGAAGGACCAGATGAGAAGGCAAGAAATGTGGAAAATGCATAAATATAGTTGCAAGTATAGAAAACTTCTGGAAGTACCTCATGTTGATCAGGAACGAATGCAGCAATGGTTAAGGAGAGGTGAATTCAAACCAAGAAATGAAAGTTTAATATTGGCGGCACAAGATAAAGGGCTACATATACATTAGTTTACAAAGTCCATTGAACATGTGGGAGAAACAGAGAAATGTAGGTTTTACAAAACAGAATTGATAACAGTTGTACACCTCATTGCTGGTTGCGACATACTAATGGCAGAAGAACTGTATACATAAAGGCATAATAATGTGGAGAGAGTGCTACACTGGGGATTGTGCAAACGCTATGGTACTGAAGTGGCTGAAAAACACTGGAAACATGAGCCACAAAGCATCACAGAAATTGATGAAGTATATATCACATGGGATCATCCATTACCAACAGTTCAAAACACAAATGCTAGAAAACTGGTTATAGTGGTCCAAGAAAAGAAGACAAAAGAAGCACTGATCACTGAAATCACCATACTCAGTGACTACAGTGTCCTACATACAGAGAGACACAAAGTTATAAAATATCAGGATTTGCAAGCAGAAACAAGAGCAATGTGGAAGAAAGATACCCAGATAGTTCCAATAGTAGAAGGAGCAATGGGTCAAAAAAGAGTTTAAAATCATATTTAGATATGCTACCAGTACATGTAACTCCATACAAATTGCAGAAGGAGTCATTATTGGGCACATTGTGGGTGCTGCGAAGAGTACTTTTGGCTGACATCAAAGAGTGAAACAATACTAATTTCACGAACTTTAATCATACTTTGACTTGGGAATGAGGTCCATTTCTGTCATGGTATTAGAAACCCAAAAGATCTGGAGAAATAAAAAGGGAGAAACCATATAGATAGATTGATATACATATGAAGAGATAGAAAGATATATAGATGTAAAATATATCCAAATATTAAACCCTTATCACATCCACTACATGATCCAACCATTTTTTTGTACTGGCACCTCCATCTAATTCCCAGGTGTTGCCTTTCAAACTTCTTACCTCGCTCTGCATGCAAGTAGCTGTATAACTACTACCTCACTAATATGTTACTTAAATAATTTTTCCTCAAACCTCACTTTCTAAAAGCATGCTCTTGTAAATGACTTTTTATTTTCTTTCCTTCCACTTTCTTTGCATTGAACCATTGTTGTACTCTTCTATCATTGTATATTCTTGAATTAAAAAAATATCTATTGATATGTTAAACTGTCTTATGGAAAACAAACTCCATTTATATTTTACTAAGTGTTCTATTTGCATTCATTCTTCTAAATTACTTAAAGCCATTGTAAACTTTCTCATCTGCTTTGTAAAGCTGTATCATTTCTCTCTGGGCTTCTGCTGAAATTATGCCCACACCGACAATCCTATTAAACAAATTCTAATAAATAAATGAACATAAATAAATAAATAAGTAAATAAATAAATAATGCAAATGAAAACTAGCCCTATGCTGCATTATTAACAGACCACAAATGGTGAGTTATAGGTTAGAAATCATTTTAACTGGCTTGCTTTTTTTAATGTGTCACGCCTTGTTACTGCTTTCTAATGATATTTTTTCTTTCAGAGTCATTTTTGATTCTTTGAAGCATCCATTTAATCATGGGGAAATATCTTCTGTAAGAATCAAAAACACAGATAAATTTCTGATGAAAGCATTACATTTTCTAAACTTTTTGAGGATGCTAACATTTACCTAAGTCCATTGTTTGATTATAAAAGAAAGGCCTAAAATATATGATGTGCAACTAGCAGATTTTTCAACTTTTCCTCTTCCTTTTAATATGAAAACCAAACACTTTTAAGTTCTTAAATTTCAGTCTTTGTCATAATAATGCAAAGGGTACCTTTGACATCATACTAATGCCACAACTTTCCCTAGTATTTCTACAGCAAATCCCACACTTTCAGATATGGGGAAACATTAGAAAAAGCTGTAGGAACTCCCCTGAAAAGCATTGCCTTCCTCCATCCTTTCTGTGATACCACAGACTTCTAAATCACATTTGCAATAGTTTTTGTGTTGCCTAGAATTTTAAGAGTGAACAATAAAACCTACTTCATTTTTTTGTTGTGTTAACCATATATCACGAACTTCAAATTTTCTGCTGTGCCTCCCTCTTCATTCAGTACCAAACTGTCGACATTAAGAAACTTGATGTTAAATTCCTGTAGCATTTGAAGAAGGTGTCTCACTATTAATTATCTCTACTACTGCCTCTATCATGGTCTCTGTGAGAGCTGTCATGTCTAGAACCTGATATCTACCCATCCTGCTTTTACTAGAAACCTTTGAAGCTTCTGCATTTCTCAGAAGATAATCACCTCATGTCCCAGAACACTCAGGAATCCTGATGCTCTCTGCTTTGTCTCAGACCCTGGCCTCATGTTGAGCATTCAGTATAATCCACAGGCTTCCTTCATAATTAGTAATTATCAATACCTTTTTATGCGTTCTGAATTTCACGCTTGTACTTCTCAGCCACGGTCGCGGTATGATGCAGGCATCCTCTGGTCATGCTATCGGTTATATTTTTAATTGTTACAAGGCTCAAAATCCTTGTTAGAACTCTACAATTATGGGAAGTTTCAGAATGACTTAGGATATGTGGATGAAAAGGCAGAAAGCATTTCTCTCCAAGTACTACCTGTCTATGTGACAGACTTGGTAGGAAATGTTTTGTCATATTTATTTGCATTTTCATTTTCTTTTTAATTTTGTTAACCAAGTAAAGCCAAGAGGAAAAAGGGCCTCTTATCTAGTTTGACTTAGAAGCACTGTCTGGCTAATTGACCACTGAGAATCAAACAATAGGCAAATGGACATTAGCAGATTCACGCCCCTGAATAAAGGGCGAAAAGTTTTACTAACTTATCTCCTTACCTTTGTGATAAACTCAGAAACATAGTTTTGTAAACATGATTTCTTGACTTACCTTTTATTTCACACTGCCTTAAAGAATTTTTCCGAATATAACTGCTGGTGCAATATTCATAGAGCCAGACCTTTACATTTGAGTTCATTGCAATGTCATTCACAAAACGAAGAAAAAACATAAAATTGAGCACTGACATACCATGCTTCATTATGTTGGGTCTCATTTATCATCAGCTGTTGTTGATCATATGCATACTTTTTCATTCCACATAAGATGTTAAGAGCCATTCGAAAACAATCAATGTTATGTTGTCCTATCTCACCTTCATTCTTACAATGATGGGTTCGGAGCCAATTCTCGCCTCCGACTTGGCCGAATACATAGCTGAAAGTCTCAAACCTGGCTCGTGGCAAGTAGGTATCCCACAACGCAGTGGTGTAATTCCCCAGATCTCGTTTGCCGCTTTATGAGGTTGGATGCGCTCATCTTGGCCGTGGCTAAGGTGCGACAAATTTTCTTATATTTTTCCTGTATGCTGTTCTATTTTATTATAGTATTCAATCATATTTAAATCTTTGTGCCTTGTATTGCATTATAGTTAAATAGTTATAGTTTTCTCCCCTTTGGCGCAGCTTTTGGCCATCGCCTTGTAGGCCTAACTGTATCCCTTGTAGTGGTTGTTGTTTCTGTCTGTCTAGTTTGTTAGTAGCTTGTTTAAGTTAGAGAGCTCTTCACCCATTTAAGCCGGAGGGCTTGTAGCTAGCTTGTTGTCTTGTCTGGGAAATAGGGGCGTTTGAGTTAGGGGCCCTGTTTTTCTCCCTGGTTGTCTGTCTCCTTCGTGTTTTCCGTAGTTACTATTCAGTGTAGATTTAATAGTTCGATAGTTAAAGCTTTCTTGTTGTTTTTGTGGTCTTATCTTTATTATCTTCAAAGACCCAAAAGAGAGGGAACATAAGCCTTCGGGCTTTAAAAAATCCCAGAAGTGCTCACAAAAAATGTCCATCACAGATGGACATGTCATATGTGTTTATTGCCTTGGTGCAATTCATCTACAAGAAGATTGTACTTTTTGTCATTCTTTCAGTGCAAAGGTACTTCTCATCATAGAGTACAACATCCCATTTAGGATGTACCTTACAAGACACCTGCAACAGCTGGAAAGACCACAGTAGTACCACACCAAGAGGATCACTGGCCTCAAACAGATATCCTATGCAGCTCAACTGAAGAAACTCCAGCTGTACTAGGATGCATACCGCCTGTTCAGAGGTGATCTCTGCCTGACATACAAGGCCATGCCCAACCCAGAATTGATGGACATGCTCCACTTAAAGAAAACCTTATCCCCTTGAGCCACATGCTCTAGGGATCTAAACCTTACCACAACAATAAATAGGACATGTTGGAGGGATAGATTCCTATCCCAGAGACTTCCCATGCTTTGGAACAAGATTCCAATCTGCATTAGGCAGAGCTCCTCACTAGCACTCTTCAAGAGAAACCTTGACGAGTGGATGGGAAACAGTAAGTTTACCCTGGGGAACACTTCAATGGCTCTGCTGGACAGAGGCACAAGGAACTAATCTAAGGGGGCAGCAAAAGCCAACACATTCTGGCTAGGCTTATAAATGCCTTTGGGCAGATAGCCTAGTACCTACCTATGAACCTATGAACTAAGAAAGGAGAAACAAACTGATCCTTAAAGGGCTCTTAAAGCCAACTTTTGAGGAAGCTATCCATAGTTCTTCTTCCCCTTTTTCTTCTCCTTCTTCCAAAAAGGAAAAATCTCAGAAGAGACAATCACCTGCAACATCGACTCAGTTGGAGCCGCCAGTCAAGCTACCAAAAATCACTAAGGCCAGTACCTCCTCGGCTCCATAGTCCTCGGAGCTGTCAGAGGTCATACTAGTTGACAAGTCTGACTCTTCAGCTCCAAAGTCCTTGGAGCCACAAGATGCCTCTTCTTGGAGCCAGTCCATGGATACTTCACTGGTTTCTCCAACAGTGAGATCTCCAATTCTGCACAGGTCTCGCTCTCCATCCCTATCTTCCAGGTCCCCCATGAGCTTATTGGATGATTACATGAAATGGGTGGTGAGCAGACTCCTGAAGTCACCGGCACTAACTAAATTATTCTCGGCTCTGACCCATTTGGTCTCAGAGCCTACTGTACCAATTGTACCCACTGTTGTTCCTCCTCCAAGCCAAGCTTGACCTCCAGAGCTAGAGTGCTTGGTACAGCTTACTGTGGATCTGTCAATTCTGAGACCCCCCTTTGGTGTTAACGGAGCCAATTTCTGCTTTGATTCTCTCGGTGCCATCCGGATTCTAGGCCCCGATCTTCTTTGGTGCCGAGCCTAACCCTCGGAGCATTGGCCCGGGTTAGCTCAGCTCCTACATTGGCCTCGGGTCTGATCTCACTGGTTCCGGTGCTTTCCTCTGTCTCCTTGGAGCTGAGGGAATCTTTGGAGCCACTGGGATCCACCTTTGAGCTGATGAGGAGTGTGTTGTCTACCCATTCAGTTTTACAGAAGGATACTAGCACTCATTCCCCTAAGGCACCGGCTACTCTCTCGACACCACCCATTCCACAGGACAGTGGAGATCCAGAGCTTCAGGATCCCCCAATGGGTGAACCCTTCTCCTCCGAGGCCTCCCCAGAATATCCTTCTGAGGAGTCACCTTGGAAGAGAACTTGCAAGAGGAAGCACATAGACACCCCAGATGAGTCCATCACTTCAGACACTGACCTCCATGAGTCGTCCTCTGATGAAATCTCATTTGCAGATATTCTAGAGATCCTGAAGCAGTGAAGTGGCTGGCAGGCCACTACCCCTTCTGATGAGGAGTCAGTGTACCTGAAGGCTTTTGGATCTCAACCTTCAGCCTCCTGGGTGTCTTCGCCTTTCGATGAGCTAATGGACCTGGTCAGTCAAAAGGCATGGGAGTCATCTGACACAATGGAACCAGCCCATCGGAGGCCAAACAAATTCTTGTCAACTCCTTTGGGAAAGGATTTCCTCACTAAGGGGGTACCTGTAGATGATATGGTGGTGGCAGCAGCCACCAAGAAAGAACTTTCATAGACTTCCTTTTCTGTTCATCCTCTGAATAAAGACTCTCAAACAATGGACAGATACGGGAAGCATGTCTTTTCATCAGTGACATTTTCACTCTGATCACTGAACTACCTATCTCACTTTACAAGGCTACAAAGAGATCTCTTGAAAGAGCTAGGAGATACTCTACAAGGTACATTAGCTGTTGGGGTGAATAAGAAGGTCTCCACCCAGCTGTCCATCTTAAATTCCATCATCAACTCCTCCATGAGGCTGATATTCTACACAGCAGATGGAGTGAGCAGGGCAGCGGGTTCTGGAGTTTCCCTTAGGAGATACTCCTGGAAGCGCTTGTGCAATTTTGCAGAGCCCTTTAAGTCTACTTTTACTAATGCCTCTTTTGATGGTTCCTCACTCTTTGGACCCAAAGTAAAAGACACTCCAACCTGATGCGAGCAGGAAGGAAAAACTCTCTCTGCTGTTGGAGTACATTTTTCTGTTCCTTCAAGACCTTATCCTAAAGGCCAGAAGAGTGGAAAAATGTGGTTCAAAAGATCCTAGAGAGTTTTCCAGGACGCATGGCGTGATTTCTTCCCCAGGGGCATAGGGGGAGGCAATAATGGTAGACGCCACCCCAGAGGCAGAGAGGGCCTGCAGAACCAGGGTGACCATGATTCCTTTCACGGATACCCTTATCAGCACCCCTGAAAGGAGGCCCAACTGCTCTACTCTGGAGGCAGTCAGGGGACGTTTATCCATTTACTCAGAAGCCTGGTAAACTATCACAAGAGACAAATGGGTACTAAAAATAATATCCAGAGGATACTCAATTCCATTTTCCAATCCTGTTCCACAGACCAGAGCAATCCCAGATGTTCCATCCAATCTAAGGGAGCAAGCAACTATAGAGATTAAAAAGTTGCTACACAAAAGAGCCATCCAAGAAGTCCCCACAGACCAGATAGGATTTGGAACTTACTCAAGATTCTTTTTGGTGCCAAAAAGAACAGGGGACTGGAGACCCATATTAGACCTAAGCAAATTAAACAAATCTGTCAAGAAGTCAAAGTTCTGAATTGTGACACTGCAGTCTATACTTCCCTTTTTAGGGACAGATGATTGGATGTGGTCAATAGACCCTCAAGATGCTTACTACCATATAAAAATGGACAGGACATCAAGAAGGTACCTATGCTTCTGGCTGGGATCCAGTCATTACCAGTTCCGAGCTCTGCCCTTTGGTCTCACTACAGCCCCCAGAGTGTTCACCAAATGCATGGCAGTAGTCACAGCCCACCTGAGGCATCTAGGATTCTGAGTGTTTCCCTATCTAAACAACTGGCTCCTATCTGCCACTACCAAGCATCTACTCCAACAAGCCAGGCATCTAACTTTTGACATTTGCAATCAGCTGGGTATTACAGTCAACTTTCAAAAATCTGCTTTGTTGCCCTGTCGACATATTACATTTATAGGTGCAGATCTAGACACCACCTCTATGGTAGCACGTCTTCCAACAGAAAGAGTTGTAGCACTCAGACAGCATATACTTTATCTCCTTTCCAAGACCAAAGTGAAAGCAAAGATAATTCTAAGATTACTAGGAACAATGGCTTCCACAATAACACTGGTCCCTCTTGCCAGAATGCACATGAGGATCCTTCAATGGCTGTTGTTCTCCCAATGGTCACTTCAAGATCTTCCTATGTCTCACCTGATCAGAATAATGGAATCATGAAAGAACAACTTAAGAGGGTGGATACACTCCACTCATGTGACCATAGGGAGACCCTTTGTTCTACAACAAACCATAGCTGCGGTGACCACGGATGCTTGCCAGATGGGGGGGCATTATCTGGGAAGAACAGTCCAAAGTACATGGCAAGAATACAAGGCTCATTTGCATATAAATGTACTAGAGATGAGAGCAGTGCTTCTTGTGTTGCAAGCACTTCACAACTCTCTCCCTCTAGGGACAACTGCGATACAGTCAGACAATATGTCTGTGGTATGGTACATAAACAGACAGGGGGGAACCAGATCTTACACCCTTTGTCGAGAGGCCCTAAGAGTTTGGCAATGGGCAGTTTCATCCCAGCACTTTCTAATAGCAATACACATTCCAGGTAAGTCCAATGTGATAACAGACAAGCTGAGCAGGGCAATTTAATGCCTCACGAGTGGTCTCTCAATCAGAATGTAGCAGAAATGATTTTCCAAACATGGGGTTTGCCTTGCTGTGATCTTTTTGCCACTCCCATGAATGCCAAGTGCAGCAACTTCTTTACCCTAATCCCCTCTCCAGGGAAGACACAGAGAGATGCGCTTGCTCATGATTGGCCCTCGGGACCTCTGTATGCTTTTCCTCCATTTCCTCTCATACCCAGAATCATTAAGAAAGCAAAATACTTGGGAAACAGGATAATTATCATTGTTCCTTACTGGCCTTGCCAAGTTTGGTTGCCCTTCCTTTGGCCTCATTTTCAGGAGAAGCCTATGTCACGGGCGCTTCATCCTTCTCTCCACAGCCTAAAACTGACAGCTTGGCTGCTCCACTTCCCAACTTAGTCAGGCTTCACAATTTCACTCCTACAGTTAAACATATCTCAATGTCATCTCATAAAGCTTCCACTAGAAAACTGTATTCTAGCAAATGGAAAAGGTTTTCTTTTTGGGCTCAAAACAGGAACATTGATCCTTTTTCTGCACCCATCCATTCTATTTTGGAATTTTAATGGAGCTCTTCCAGCAAGCTTCAGCTGCAGCAACTATCAGGGTTCAACTTGCTGTAATATCTAATTTCCACATTGGTGATTCTATCTCCAACTTAATGTCACACAGGTTGTGTAGAGCCTTCTTGAAAGATGCCTCCTTATTAAGACCTCCCATTAAGGAACCCCTTTCTCCTTGGGATTTAAATTTTGTTCTGTCTCACCTGACGTTACCAGCTTTTGAGCCCTCATCATCTACAGACCACAAGTTTCTTTCCTGGAAGGCCTTGTTTCTGGTGGCTATAACATCTGCTAGAAGAGTATCAGAGTTGCAAGCTCTTTCTATTAAACCGCCATATTTGATTTTTCATAAGGATAGGGTATCCTTGCGAAGTAATACATATTTCTTACCCAAAGTTTCTTCTCCAAATAACGTAAATCAATCCATAGAGCTTCCAGCGTTCTTTCCTAATCATAGCAGCAAGGCAGAATACAAATTACATCAAACAGACATGCATAGGCAACTCAGATTCTATTTGCATAGGACCAAAGATTTTAGAAAATCTGACCAGTTATTCATATCCCTCTCTGATGCAAAAAAGGGTAGCTCAGTTTCTAAAACTACTCTTTCCAACTGGCTCTCTGTATCACATTAATCTATACCACAAATCACAGAGATTTACCTTTCAAAGTGAAGACTCATTCCACTAGAGCAATGGCTACATCATCTGCCTTTCAAGCCAGAATTCCTATGGATAGTATTTATGCAGCAGCTACTTGGACCACTCCTCATACTTTTATCACTCATTACAAAGTAGATTTGGCCTCCAGGGAGAGGGACTCCTTCGGTTTCACAGTGCTTAAAGGTGTACTCTCATGAGCCACCCAGGGAAAAGGTGCTAGGGACACTGTCCCATCATTGTAAAAATAAAGGTGAGATAGGACAACATAACATAAAGAAGTTATGTACTCACCATAACGTTCAATGTTTGTTGTCCATCTCGCCATTCATTCTTACGAACCCTCCCTCCTTCCCCCTGCCAAAGACTCCTTGTGGACCTGCTGGGTGTTTTTACTACCTTCAGGAGTTCTTTGTTCCAGTTTCTTTCTCCCTCTATTGGGTATAGCATATATTTGTATCTCTCTCTCTCTCTCTCTATATATATATATATATATATATATATATATAGAGAGAGAGAGAGAGAGAGAGAGAGATGTATGTATGTATATATATATATATATATATATATATATATATATATATATATATATATATATATATATATATAGGTCTAGGACTATTGAATGAAAGTTCAATAGTCTGAAACCACATCTACCGAACATACTTTAGCGAAAGTGTTTTTTACCGAAAAAGCACTTTCGCTAAAATCCCTCAAAAAAGTAAAAAAAAAAACAAAAACAAAAAAAACACACAACTTATGTTTACGCGGGGGGGGGCAAGCCCCCTGAACCCCCCATGTACCCCCTACTTTTATATTCTTACTCCAAGATCGCACTAAAGTGGGGAAAAGGGAATATTCCCTTATCCCCACTGTACTACGATCTCAGCAACAGCCATTCCCCCATGATTTCCCTTACTTTTCAGCATACTTCTGTGAAAGTGCTTTTTCGTTGAAAATCACTTTCGTGAAAGTATGCCCAGCCGTTTCAGTTTCGGTAAAAAAAAAAAATATATATATATATATATATATATATGTATACATGTATATAGTTTACATTTCATTCAGTAGTAGCAGCAAACAAGATCTGGGGAATTACACCACTGCATTGTGGGATACCTACTTGTCACAAGCCAGGTTTGAGACTTTCAGCTATGTATTCTGCCGAGAAGTGACTCCGAACCCATCATTGTAGGAATGAATGGCGAGATGGACAACAAGCATGGAATGCTATGGTGAGTACATAACTTCTTTATTTAATTCCTCAGTCCATTTGCAGAACAGTGCTGAATGCCTTACTAAATTTTAGATGTTGCACATCCAATAACCTATCCTGCTTGGAAGTCACTATTACTTCTCTAAAGCACTGTAATATGTTTCTTAATCTTGGCTATACTTTGTGAATGTATTCCAAAAGGAATGATGTTTGTTACTCATTTAGGGTATTACATAACCCTTTATTTATAGGATATTATACAACCCTTTATTCTACACGGATTCTATAAACAATTACTTCTGCTTCTAAAATATAATATAGTCTCCCACATGGTATCTGCTTACTGTCTACCCTGGGGCTTCAGTTCTGCACTCGAATAAAGTACAGTTGCGTAAAATCTTACCATAACAATAGATGTCCTTTACTTTACTGTTCAGTATTCTAAAAAGAAGGGATCTTCCACTGAGGGCAGCCTAATGCTTGACCAGTATACAAAGCATAATGACCTTGCATGCACCATACATCACACTTATGCTCCCTGTACAGAGTGTATGGTATAAAAGGAATGTACGGATACAGCTATTCAGAACTGAAATGCCCCAGAAGAGAACAGTCTCCATGGGACAAAGGAGTCCATGCACATCCAGAAGGAAAAAATGCAGAAGAAAAAGGGAAAACCTTCAAACAGAAGGGAATCTAAAACAAAAATCAGAACAAACAAGAGGAGGTTGGAGGGAGGGAGGGAAGAAGGGAGCAAATAATACTGCAACAGTGAAGCGAAGGACATCTACTGTTATGGTAAGATTTTACACAACTGTACTATGTCTTTCTATATAATTGTTGCAGTATTCTAAACAGAAGGGAGAGTAAAAAAGCTCAAGAAACAGAATGGGAGGTAGAAGGCTGAGAACAGCCCTCAACAAACCCACATAAAATGGTTTCAGCAAAATCTTCTCTGGCCCTAGAAACCATATCCAACTTATAATGCTTAGTAAAGGTATGAACTGAAGACCAAGTAGCAGCATCAAGGATGGAATTGGTGTCCAACCCCTTGAATAAGGCAACAGAAAGGCAACAGCCCTAGTGAAATGAGCTATAATAGAAGTAGACAGAGATTTGCCATGAAAAGTATAGCAAAAGGAAATGGCCTTAGATATCTAGGAGGAAATGGTTTGCTTATAAACAGCCAAACCTAATGTCCTGGATGAAAGGAAACAAAAAGTTGATCAGTCTTATGAATGACCTTAGTTTTATTCAAATAGAACCTGAAATGTCTGAACAAATCCAAGGATGCAGGACCCTCACACTAGGATACTGAGGAGAAGGTAAAAAAGAAGGGAGTTGTACTGACTGATTCAAGGATAACTCATTTATTACCTTGGCATAAAAGGATTAGTACAAAGGGACACCCTGTCCCTGTGAAAAACCAAAAAACTAGGAATGGCCATAAGGGCAGGAGCTCAGAAACCCTCCAAGCAGAAGTAAGAACCAGCAACAAAACAATTTCCCAGGAACAATGTTGCAAATAAGCAGAATCTGCAGGCTCGAAATTAATTTGAGTCAACTTTTCCAAAACAAAAAAAAAGGTTCAAAGAAGGAAGAATAGGTTTCCTTGGAGGCCTAATATGCAGGACACCTTTTAGAAATTGTTTGACCTGAAAATGAGAAGTTAAAGGAAGATTCAAAGGCGGACAAGCAGAAATGGTTGACAAATGAGCCTTCACAGAAGAAATGGCAAAGGCAGAGTGAAGAAACTCACACAAATAAGAGTGGATCAAATTGACCCCCCACTGAAAAAGGGTCTTGTTTACAAGCATGGCACCAGACAGAAAATATTTTCCATTTGGACATATAAGATTTTCTGGTCAAGGGTTTCCTTGCCTCCTTTAAAACCATGAGGATTTCCTCAGAAAAGAGGTGCCAGAAAAGGATCATATCCCTATCACAAACAGTGTCAGTTGAAGAGTGAACAAGTAAGGATGGATAAGAGACCCATTGTCCTGTGTAAGGAGATCTAACCAGTGAGGTAACCTATGGTGATTGCCCATGGCCAGATGCATTAATAGGGGTAACCAGTATTGTCTATGCCATAACAGAGACACTAGCAAGATTTTTGGGGAGTCTAGTTGAATCTTTTGCAGGATTCTGGGAAGTAGAGAAATAAGAGGAAGAGGGAAAGCACAAAGCAACATCCCCTTCCAAGGAAAAGAAAGGGTGTCCTTTTTCCACACCAGATGGCATGGCACTCTGGAACAGAAGAGACGGAGCTGCCTGTTCAGAGGGGAGGCAAAAAGATTTACCTGAGGAATAGCCCACTAAGGGACAATGTCCAGCAACATATCTCTGTGACGCATCCATTTGTGAGCCTGTGTTTTGGACCTTTTCACAGCATCTACCATAAGATCATGCTCTGAAGGAATATATACTGCCTGAAGAGGTTAACTGATAACTGAGAACCACCTCCCAAGCCTGCAGTGCCATCCTGCAGAGGAGGTAAGATTTTGTGCTTCCCAGCTTGTTGACATACCACATCACTGTAATGTTGTCTGTGTACAACTTCAAGGGGCCTGGAGAGAACATGGGGTGAAAATCTTGAAGATCCGGGATCAGTGCTCTCATCTCTTTGATGTTGATATGGTCTGTCTTCTGATAGGGGGACCAGAGACCCTTAACTTTCGGGTGACCAAAAGAAGTCCCCCATCCCATGGCTGAGGCATTAGTGAACAGTTCTTGAGAAGGGACTGGAGGCTGAAAGGGCAGGCCTGGATTGAGAGCAAACGGTTGACTCCACCACTCAAATTCCTTCTTTAGACAGGGGAGTAGAGGTACAATGAAATCCAGAGGGTGACAGTGCTGCAGCCAAAATAACTTTAGGTGGCACTGAAGCTTCTTCATATGCAGTCTGGAAAGAGGAAGCATTGGAATAGAAGAGGCCATGAATCCTAGGGCCTGAAGAAAATCCCTGACTAGTATGTCAGTTAGAGGAAGAACAGACTGAAAGAAAGCTGTCAGTTACACAGTGTTTGTAGGTGGAAGAGAGGCAAACACTGGCATTGTCTGAATCCTCCATCCCAGATGCACATGATCCTAAGAGTGAGTTAGGACAGACTTTTGGAAGTTGATAATGAACTCAGCACAACTCAAAAGTTCCAAAATTCACAAAAAACCAACAGGAGAGCAGGACCAAGATGCAAAATGGGTTTATTCTGGTACCTCGGCTTCCACAGCCTTCAAAGGAATAACCCTTTCCAAAACACATGCACCATTTTATACAAATTTAATTAAATCCACTTAATGAATTAATTGGATAAACATACAATATATCCAGAATTAAACAGAATTAAAGGGACCAAGCAAAAGATTTATAAGACACAAACAAATAAACAATATTTTAAGATATATTCTATTATTGCTTAAAATTACAAAAAGCAATAAGGTATACAGTACATAACTTAATTTATCTAATACTGCATAATAGTCAGATTATTTTCTAAATTTAAACCCTTTGGTTTCAAAGTACCAAAATTAAGAATAAACATACTTTCCAATTTTAGAAGCTTACATAGAAAATTCCCAGCATTATAACTGTCAGGTCTAGCCAAAGCACAGAAAAAGAAAGATTCCAAACTTCCATTATGTGATGCATTAAAATGTTCAGAAACAGGATTTTCAATTCTACCGTTTCTAACATCACCCATGTGTTCCATGATTCTCAACTTTAACTGGCGTTTAGTTTGTCCTATGTAGTACTTAGGTGGAGTACATCCACAGCCCACTATATAAACCACCCCACAAGATCTGCAGTTGAATATATCATGAGCTTGATATTTTATGCCATTAATACAACTTCCTGTCAAATTCATAACCTTAGAGCAAACTCTACATTTCCCACATTTGAACATGCCTTTAGTAGATGAAAAAACATTTGACATATTTAATCTCATATTAGATTTGAATTTTAGCTTTTCTTTTAAATTTGCATATCTACCATATGAAAAACATACTCTATTTGGAAATAAATGCCCAGTTTCGTCATTATGACATACAATAGGCCAAAGAAAATCTACTATTTCCTTAAAGGTAGAAGAAAAGGAAGAGTACTTATTCACTAAAAAGATTCTATTCTCTTTATTATTCAAACCTGAAGAATTCTCTCTAGAATCATAGAATATCATGTTATATGTGGATATCATGTTATATGTGGATTCTGATAATATTGTACAATATAGACCATACAGGAAAGCTACGGCAACTAACAACTTTTTGCATGCAACCAGTGAGCATCCGAGGCATTTGATCGAAGCACTACCTTATGGTGAGTTTAAAAGGACTCTGGAGCATACCTCTGACACTAAGCTGTTACAGTTTGAATTTGAGAAAGTTACAAATAGGCTTTTGGAAAGAGGGTACTCTGAGCTCTCCATAAAGAATAGTAGTGAGAGATTGTTAAATTTTGATTCTTTTAGTAGGAAGACAGATAAATTCTATGATTCTAGAGAGAATTCTTCAGGTTTGAATAATAAAGAGAATAGAATCTTTTTAGTGAATAAGTACTCTTCCTTTTCTTCTACCTTTAAGGAAATAGTAGATTTTCTTTGGCCTATTGTATGTCATAATGACGAAATTGGGCATTTATTTCCAAATAGAGTATGTTTTTCATATGGTAGATATGCAAATTTAAAAGAAAAGCTAAAATTCAAATCTAATATGAGATTAAATATGTCAAATGTTTTTTCATCTACTAAAGGCATGTTCAAATGTGGGAAATGTAGAGTTTGCTCTAAGGTTATGAATTTGACAGGAAGTTGTATTAATGGCATAAAATATCAAGCTCAGGATATATTCAACTGCAGATCTTGTGGGGTGGTTTATATAGTGGGCTGTGGATGTACTCCACCTAAGTACTACATAGGACAAACTAAACGCCAGTTAAAGTTGAGAATTATGGAACACATGGGTGATGTTAGAAACGGTAGAATTGAAAATCCTGTTTCTGAACATTTTAATGCATCACATAATGGAAGTTTGGAATCTTTCTTTTTCTGTGCTTTGGCTAGACCTGACAGTTATAATGCTGGGAATTTTCTATGTAAGCTTCTAAAATTGGAAAGTATGTTTATTCTTAATTTTGGTACTTTGAAACCAAAGGGTTTAAATTTAGAAAATAATCTGACTATTATGCAGTATTAGATAAATTAAGTTATGTACTGTATACCTTATTGCTTTTTGTAATTTTAAGCAATAATAGAATATATCTTAAAATATTGTTTATTTGTTTGTGTCTTATAAATCTTTTGCTTGGTCTCTTTAATTCTGTTTAATTCTGGATATATTGTATGTTTATCCAATTAATTCATTAAGTGGATTTAATTAAATTTGTATAAAATGGTGCATGAGTTTTGGAAAGGGTTATTCCTTTGAAGGCTGTGGAAGCCGAGGTACCAGAATAAACCCATTTTGCATCTTGGTCCTGCTCTCCTGTTGGTTTTTTGTGAAGTTGATAATGAACCCCAGACTTTGAAAAAGAGAGATGGTAAACTCCTTCCTGTAACAGGCGACTGGGAGAAGGTGCCTGAATGAACAGGTCATCTAGATAAGGAAAAGTCTGAATGTCTTGGAGCCTGCAGAAAGCAGTTATGAGAACCAGGCAGTTTGTGAATACCCTTGGGGTAGTAGAGAAGCCTAAGGGCAAAGCACAGAACTGAAAATGAAAGAAATACCCAGAAAAATGTAAAAACTTCCAGAAAAGAGGGTGCATAGGAATATGAAGGCTAGTATTTTTCAGATCCAAAGACACCCGAAAAGACTAGAGTAGTAAAAGAGGAAACAGGATTTGAAGAGTTAACATCTGAAAAGAAGGGACATTGAAAAGGGGTTGAATAGTGAGAGATCCAGAATAGTCTCCAAGTTCCCTCCTTTTGAGGAACCAGGAACATACTGGAATAAACACTTGGGAAGGGTGGATAGGTTAAATGGTTCCTTGGTTAACCAGGGACCCTAGAACCTCTGGAAAATGAGGAAATTGCTCTAGAGGAGGTTGAGGAATCCCTGAAAAAAGAAGGAGAGACTTCCATACCATGAAGTAACCCAGAAAGAACCCAATAATCTGAAGTGATGAGACGCCAATTTGGAAGACAAAGGGAAAGACAAAGGGACAAAGGAACTTAATCTAATGGAAAGGAAGAGTGAATTGTCAAAGACAAGCAGATTTATCAGATAAAGGAGGCTTCTGCACCACAGAAATCTGAGAAGCCTTTGAAGATGGGGTTCACCTACTACCCTTCCTGCCACTGGAGGTCTGGCAGCATTGCCTGTAAACAAAAGCAGATCTAGAAGGATAATTACTCTGGAACTTAGGGATAGGACAGACAAAAATGTGTTTAAGATCCTGCACAATTTTGTCTTTCTCTTCAAGAGACCTAAACAGGTCAGCAACAGCAGCAGCAGTCCCAAATAGATGTTTACTATGTTTTCCTTAATGTCCTCAGGCAGAGACTGGAGATGAAGCCAAGAGTAACACCTCATGACAGACCAAAAGCTACAGCCCAGGAAGAGGCAGCAGCAGTATCATAGCTACACTTAATAGAGTGCTGAGCCACTTGAGAAACAGAACTTAAAAAAGATAAGTCAGAGGATTTGTCTTCAGAATCAGAGGTCAGAAATAACCTAACAAGCCTGAGCACTCAAGGCCAGAGCATACCTGGCGATGTGGGTCTGATAATTAACAACCCTAAAGGCCAAAGTAGAAGCAATGCAATTGTTCTTACCAATCCTCTCCATTGCCCTACTCTCCTTATCAGAAGGCAAAAGTTTGGAAGAGGGCAAGAGTTTGGAAGGTTTGTCAGAACAAACTAACACTACAGCAAGATCAGCAGAAGGACATTTAAATAAAAATTGGCAATCCTCAGGAACATTATAGAACCTATCAGGTTTCTTAGCAGCAGGAAGCTGATAATCAGGAGACTTGTTAGCAGCATGAAAGTGTCTAACAATAAAGCCAGAACAGGAGGAACTGCTGATGGTTTAGGAGTATCCAACTGAAGCAGCTCATAACATCTTCTCTGAATATCAGACACTTGAGAAGAATCCCACACGTCAAGCTTACAAATGACATGTCACATATCTAACAAATCAGGGTACAACTTCAAGATGTTCCATGTTTAGCCACAGTGAATCAGCATCTGAACATTGATAAATACACTGAGGTAGTGATGGCATACATTTCAAACTGTGTTGATGGGGTAACAAATATCAAGACTATCACTATTACAGTTAACCAGAAGGCATGGCTCACCCCTAAGGTATATGAGCTTTCCTAGGTGTATCTAGAAGTAATCTGAGGAGGGGTATAAAGGAGGCTAAGAGGGAATATGGCAGACAGGTACAGAGCCACTTTGAAGACATGAGGGATGGAAGGAGACTATGGCAAGGTATACAGTAGATCACTGACTACAAAACCAGGTCAGCACAGTGTCAGGACAGCTTTGAATTCCTGGACAGTTTGAACATCATCTTTGGTAGATTTGAGGAAAGAAACAACAGGCTGGCACTAAAGCTACCCACTGATGAGAAGGATGCAATACTCAGCCTCAACACAGAAGAGGTAAGACGAGAGCCAAGGAGAGTGAACCCCAGGAAGGCTGCTGGCCCAGACATCATACTGGGCAAGGTGTTAAAAGGCTGTGCTGATCAACTATGCACAGTGCTCAAGGAAATATTTAACACCTCTCTTGCCATGGCAAAAGTATCCTCATGCTACAAGGAAACTAACATAATCCCACTACCCCTCCAGCCCTAATGACTACAGACCAGTCACTCTGACATCCACTGTTATGAAATGTTTTGAGCAGCTGATCAAAAAGCATCTTTCATCATGCCTACCTCCTGATTTTGACTTTTCAGTTTGCATACAGAGCTAAATGATCCACAGCTGATGCCGTATCAGTAGCACTACACATCCCCCTTGAGCACCTAGACGGCAAAGATAACTATGTGAGGATACTGTTCATAGACTTCAGCTCTTCATTTAATATGGTGGTACCAATGCAGCTGATAGAAAAACTGGCACATTTAGGAATCAGTAAACATCTCTGTAACTGGATTATGGACTTCCTGATTAAGAGACCACACAGGGTTCCACAGGGATGTGTTCTCAGCTCTCTTTTATACACCATCCTGACCCATGACTGCTATGATAAGCACAAGTCCAACCATATCATCAAGATTGTTGATGATACCACTGTCATGGGGCACATCACAAAGGAGGATGAAAGGGCATACAGAGTGGAGGGGGCCTCTCTGATCTGTTGGTGCGAGGGGAACAACCTTGACCTGAATGTAAGCAAGCCAAAGAGATTATCATCAACTTCAGGAAAAGGAGAACAAACCACCCAGTGTTCAGCATCAATGGTGAGAGTGTGTAAAGGGTTAAGAGTACAAAATTCCTGGGTGTACACATATCACAGGATCTCTTGTGGTTGGGAAACACCAGCCAACTCGTCAAGAAAGCACACCAATGCCTCCACTTTTTAAGAAGGCTGAAAAAAGCTAAGCTTTCTCCTCATATTCTCTCCACCTTCTATGGAGGTGCAATAGAAAACATCCTCACCTGCAGCTTCACAATGTGGTATGGAAGCTGCATACTTACAGAACGGAAGGCACTACAAAGTGTGGTGAGGGATGCAGAGAAGGTAACAGGTTCCAATCTTTCATCGATACAACATCTTTATTCTGCAAGAAGCATCCAGAAGGCCATCAAAATAATACAAGACAACATGCACATGGACTGTTCAACCATCTCACATCTTGCAGGAGATATCGCAGCACCCACTGCAGGATTACAAGATTCAGTAACAGTTTCTACTCTACAGTGATTAGACTTCTGAACTCGGGCACTAGTCCCAGAGGTCTAGACACATAATGTCAATTTTTATTTATCAATATATTCTTACATATATTCCAAGTAAGTGCAATATTTATTTATTATATCCATAGTCAGTATTATTTAACTCACTCAGGTGCAATATTAGACAAATAGGCATTTCAATCTGTAATGTGTTTTGTATTACTTTAAACAGGTTATTTAATTTAACTCAGGGGAGGGTATATGAGTGTTGATCAATGTCTCTGCTCTTTGTTGCATGTATTGGGAGTAGTACTGTATTTGTTAGTTATGTTTATTCCTGTACTTGTATGTGTTGTTTCACTTTCTTTTGTAATCTCAAGAATTGAACTGATGCATGGAATTTCATTTAGGCTACACCTGTGTAGTTCTAAATGACAATAAAGTTTAGTTTGACTTTGACTTTGAAGAAGCAGTTACAGCAAACTGTAGTCACAAGAACATAAGGCAACAAGTCACAGCCTATCAGTGTTTACTGGTGTTACATGCAGGTACTGCTAGGTATCACTAATGTCATTGGTCTAGCAACAAATACCACCCCTCCAATGAGCAGGCTGGAGTGGCATCTTCCCCCATCTGGTCCCTGAGACACTAATGCTACTATCTGAACAAGAGTCATCTGAGCATTACTCAGAGCTTCATCCATTTACACAATGGAACTAGGCATGCCAAAGATGCACTTTTAAGTGAATCATATTCAAGCAAGTCCATTTAACTGAATGGGCTGAATTGTAAATCTCAAAATGAAGTGAATGGCAAGTCTGCCACATCCTCGTGCAGGGGCTTTGCAATACGGACCCCCTCTAGTAGTACACCTCAAGATAAGTTAAAAACATTGTAGATCTGAACCTATTTCTTGAATGAGATACGCTGCTACGTTTGAAAGAGAAAACTGGACAAATCCACACATGTGGCTTCCTCTCCTTGCCCACTTGCTTCACTCCATTCACTTTCTTAGATAAAAAGCCATGTCTATTTAGCATTGAAGGAGTTGAATATCTTTTTGTCTGACTGCCCTTAGGTTCATAGATAAGTACTAAGCTAACTGTCCTTGTGAGCCATTTTAAGCCTAGCCAGTTATCCCTTGTGAGACCCAAACCCTGCACCTTGTGTTTGTAAGGCAAACACATTAACCATTATGCTACTCTCCCCTTAGGTGTAATGTATCACACTAAAGAGATGCTTGTACAGAAACTGCAATCTACAGGCAATTACTTTTGCAAAGCAAACAGAATACCAAATTGTGTAAAGTCAGTTCCAGATCACTGGATCAACATTCATTTTTACAGGGAAAAAAAAACGAATAGGTAGCATCACTAAGATATTGAGATATACAAGCTTGTGTGCTGTGTTTCATATCACATTTAAGAATGTGCAGATGCTATGTGCAATGGGCTTGGGAGAAGTTTATATATCTCAGTATAATGATGTGCTGCTTGTGTATTGCATTTGCAGTGGTCATTTCTGGGGATTCCATTGCCACAGCTGCTATAGTATTCATCAATGGATCAACACCAATGGGAGCTGATTCTTCTGGCAAGGTTCAGCCTATTACACCTTCAGAAGGCATTATTCTAGTATCTGATGATGACTTGCAGATTCCAGGCCCAGTCACAAGGCACACATCATCACAGCCCATTTTACCAATGTTCACCTGAGATGGAGACAACTGAGTGCTCAGACAGGTTGCCAACACTCACACAGATGGACCTTGTGTACAGCCCCTCCAGTGAAGATAAGGACAATGATGATGATGATGATGACAATGATGATGGGGCACCAGCATTGCTCTGTGTTACTGCAGGAGCTGCCTTGGTCTAATTCATGCCTAGTGGTTAGTGGTGATGTGCTTAACAGGAAGATTAAAAGACTAGTGATGGTAAGCCATATTACAGTGTTGGAAGAAGTACATTTTTACAAAGGGTATTGCAAGCAGTAGGAGAGAGAAGCTGTGCAATTTTATAGCATAATTATAGTTATGAGAGAACTTTATTATTTATGTTGTCACTATGAAGGGTCAAGAGTAAGGCCTAAGTACTTGTATTCTCACACAGTGGGAATGTTATCGTTATACTTATCAATTATTCTAAGGTGTGGCAGTTATGACAGTTTCTTTGGGGTGCAGAAAAGCAACACATTCATCTTAATCATGAAGTGTCATAAAAATTACATTTTAATTCCACAAACAATGACTGACAATATTTCAGCTAACTGAAACTCAAAAGAAATAAAAATGGGTAGCCTTACTATAACATTCATCAAGAATAATTTTCCTAACAGTTTAAGAAAATGTTACAAAGCTCTTATTGGATGAATGCGTGTGTTTATTAAGTTCTCTAGAGTTGGTTTGTTTGCACAGATGTGTCATAATTTCACTAAGTTTTACTCAAAATGTTTCTAAAATCAAAAAATTTCACATTAGCTAACTGAAACCAGTTATGCATCTCAGGGGAATCTGTTTTTCTCTGGAATAAATACTGGCTTTATGGAAAATATACCTGACCATGGCCCAGAAGGCACACTCTCTCTATTGAAGGCAAGTCATGGGAATATATAGCATGAGGCATGTTACATTTCCAGTGCAATACATACCTTCCTCTGTCCCTGAATTTGATTTGTACTGGAGGTGACCATATCTTTGAAATTGTTTATTGTATGTAAAAGCAATTCATAAACATGAACCATTTTGTGATACTCAGAAGCCATAATGTGCCACTAAGCTGAATCACCAAGTCCTATTCTCAAGCTAGGCTGATCCAACTAAAGGTGTCTGCTGTGATCATACATAACAATACGTTATGGAGGCAGTGCATGAGGCAATGAGGTTCACATATTTAAGGGAATTCTGGTTTTGCCATTTAGAGAATGATAGCAAGGACATGGCTAGGTCCACAGAGCTGAAGAGAGATCATAGCTGCAGGCACTGTTATCTCCGCTAATTATACATGAGGTGGTTATGAATAGCTTTCTCATGAAAACTATGCGCCATATCATCCTTTTCCAAAAGATCCATCCATCCAATGGAAAAATGTCAGTCTTGAGCCATTTATACCAGTTTTCATGAGCAGAATAAATGGAAATTTACAGGGTGTCCCACATCTGAGTAAGAAGCTCCATTCATCTATGTTCTTTCATAATCTTATTCAACAAATAACAATGTTATGCTTCTGTCTTTCCACAGGTCCAAAACCACTCATCTCTCATTTAGATTTGCCTTGCATCCATTTATTGTAGCAGATGGACTTCAAAGTAGGGCTGTGTTGGTCTTGGTCTTGATTATTACCTGGCCGTCGTGCATTGGAAAATAAGCTGCAAAACCATATAGTCACAGACTGGGCACACCTAAATTACATGTTCCTAATCTGTTATTAATATCTCACTTGATTCTAGTAAGGCATGAGTCCTATAAAAACCTCCAGAACATTTGTTTGAAACTGTTTTTAACTTAAACTTAAACATACATTCATGGAGCTGCATTTATACCAGTCCCGGCATATGCATGACAGTCCTGTCTATGCAGATGAATTGTCCCTATAAATAAATTTGTGCCCACCATTACAAGTGTTTTTTTTCCTGAACAAACAAGATTAAACTGACCTGGGAACTTATGCTAAGTGCTGCTCCCAATAATTTTCTTTTTAGAACTCTTGCCTCCTTCAGCTGGGAGGGTCCCCTCTCCATTTGCCCTCGCTATGCTTGAGCTCTCTCTGCTCCCCTACCCTACCACCATTCCCACCCACCCCATTTTCAATTTAATTTATACTCATAAACCACTCCTCTCCATTACCTCAGAACATCTCTCACCACCCTAACTAGCCTATTATACTCAACCACCCAATTATCCCTCTAAACTAGTCTACTACAAACCGCATTACAGAACCAACATTGCTCCACCTATTCTACCAACTCAATCTAATAAAATAAACAATGTACCCCTCACCACATAACTCCAGTCCACAACTCCTATTCTACTCTATCTCCATCTGTACCCTGCTGTTACTATCAGCCTTAACAAACTATCATGTCCAGCTTCACCACAACATAACCACTCTGAGGCAGTCTACAACCCTAAAATATAACCCATCCTCACCAAACATTCAATTAGCCCCATACCTGTACCAACCCTTCCACATAGACTGTCACCAACACAGATTATTCCCACACAGTAGAAAGTCCCACTGCAAACTAAAACACATTAAAATTATCATCAAACTTAACAAATTCTACTTATACCTACAAACAAAACTCACATGTTGTGGTGACATACACCCCAACCCAGGCCCATGTAAATCTAGCACCCCAAACCCCAATCAAATCAATTCCCATAGACAAACAACCTCTCTCCTCTTGATTAATCAAAATGTGAGAAGTATCCTTAATAATGTCCATGACCTCCATGCCCTACTTGCTGTATATAAACCAGAGATTGTCTTACTGAGACTTGGGTAAAACCCAAAATCCACAGTGATGAAATTACAACCCCAAGATACCATATCATTCACAGAGACAGATTAGGCAAAAGGGACGGGGGGTAACCATACTGTATAAAAACCACCTCATCCTTGAACAACTCGATATCACTATCCCAGACTTCAAAAATGTTGAACTCACCCTTGCTAAGTTTAAACTAAACCCTAAAAAACATATTAATATTATTGGCTGTTACATTCCCCCAGGGAACAACATCACTATCATGAAAAACCTATTAGAGTGGATCTCAACCTTCCTTCCTTCCCCAAGAAAATATCCTGCTAGGTAACTTCAATATTGATTGGCTCAACTGTTCTAGTCAAAATCCACTCACCCATATTAACCTCCACAGATTAACCCAAGTTATCACATCTCCCCACTAGAACCGACAAAAGGTTCAAACACCAATCCAAACTGGACTGGAAACTTGTGTCCCATTCATCCCTCATATGCCTAGCTGGATGTCTGCCAGAAATTCTCAGTGACCACCAACCAACATACCGACCAAGAAGCAAAACTCCCCAAATGAGCCAGGTAACACTACAAGAAATCAGAAACAAAAATAACTTTAACCCTAAGGACTTTATCAGTGACCTAAAATGTTGCAACTGGACCCCTTTGAAATAGCTAACACTTGAGGATGCAGTACTGTACTTTAACACAACCTTCCTAAAAATATTAAACCATCACGCTCCCTCCAGAACCACTAGAATAAAAACTAAATATGACCCCTGGCTAACTAAACCCACCAGATCAATTCTCAAAGAAAGAGACGAAGCATGGATACAATTTCACAAGAATAAAACTGAAATAGACAAATGAAACTTCTTGGAACTACATAACAAGGCCAAGAAACTCATCAAAAATGACAAAATCTCCTATTACCAAAATATACAAGAAAGGCATGCTAAAATCCCCCAAAAATTCTGTGCAGCAATCAACTCTGTTTTACAACCTGGGAAAACTTCCATCCCTACACCTACAACAGGAAACAAACAAAATAATATCCCCACCCAATTCAATAAATACTTTACAGAGACAATCCAGCCCTAGCTAAAAACCAAAACAATACAAATCACCTCGCCCCAACAAATATACCAACTACAAATGAAGCACTTGATAATAGCTCTCACTTTAGTTTTCAGCCAGTATCAATCAAAACCATTCTAAAACTTCTCTGAATACTCATACCCACCACCCTGGCCGCCGATAACCTACCTGCTGAATATCTACAAATAGCTGCAGCAGCTATAGCCTATCCTGTTGCTATCCTGATTAACAGATCTATCTCAGAATGTATAGTAACCCATATATGGAAAACATCCCATATCGTACCACTACACAAAGGGGGTAATTCCTTTGAACTCAATAACTATCGTCCTATTGCTATACTATCACCCTTATCAAAAATCCTTGAGAGGCATTACCTGCAAGAAAAGAAATTGCTATCTAAACACCAGCATGGCTTTAGACCCTTCCATTTTACCACTACCGCACTTATATAATTTACTAACACTATTAATCACCATAGAAATAAAGGACAAGTAGTCTCTGCCAAATTCTCAGATTTATCTAAAGCTTTCGATATGGTAAGCCACCTTAAACTTCTCCACTCACTCTATACCCTGAACCTCAGTATCTCCTCTATCACATGGTTTATAAGCTATATATCAGGTTGGTAGCAGGCAGTACAATGGCAGAACCAAATATCGTCCCTACTGCCTGTTTCCTTAGGAGTCCCCCAAGGCTCCATCCTAGGCCCTCTACTCTTCACTCTTTTTACCAATCATCTCTCATCTGCTACACCTAAGGCCTTAACAATTCAATACACAGATGACATCACTATCATATGTTCCTCCCCCACACTTGAACTCCTCCACTCCCAAACACAAGAATGTTTCTCACTAGATGAAACCTGAATCACCAGCTTATTCTTAACCCAACTAAAACAAAACTACTCCTCTACAGCTCTCACATATCATTTCCCCAAACAGATATCTTTACTATTATCTCTAATAACAAAACTGCAATTACCCCAACCACTCACACCAAACTTCTAGGCATTGAAATAGACAACCACTTAAGCTTTGACTTTCACATTGCTCAAACTATCAAGAAAGTTCACAAAAAACTAGGACTGCGTTATCAAAACAAGCATTTTCTCTCAAAGCAATCCAAGACCACAATAGCCAGGACACATCTTCTTTCTACCCTCCTCTACACTTCCCCAGTAAAACTGATCTACACAAACTAGAATCCTGCTATAATAAGATAGCTAGATTTGCTACAGAATCATCACATAGAACACATCACTGTGTTTCTCTCAACAAGCTAAACTGGTTAGAACTCTCACTATTACTTCAACTGAATCAACTGTCACTAGCACTTAAGGTATTCTACCACTCAGACAAAATCCCAGCCCTTCAACATCTTATACATCCTCACACCACAACAAGAACCTTGAGATCTAGCACCCTAAACCACTTAGAAGTCACCAAACATAATAATGAGGCAGGAAAATCTCTCTTTAGCCACTTCATTTCTAAACTCTGCAACTCCCTACCTGCCCTCCTAACATCCAATAATTCCACCACTCAATTTAAAAAACTGCTTAAAGTCCACTTCATGAACAACTAGCTATGCTCCTGTCTCATCCCAGGATAAAAACAGCCATACCAGCTATTTCCCCTAACACTACCATATCCAACTCTAGATTTTCACCCTAATTCTGGTCCAAGTGTGACCTTAATATATGGAATTTTATAATCCTGCCATAAAAAAAAAGCACTACAACTGATTTTATCTACAAGTCCACAATGAACTGCATGTTTTCTATATATGTCTGCAATATTCTGTATGTATTATGAAATGTACTACCTCTGAGCTGTATCCCTTTACTATGTTTGTGTGCTATATACTGTCATATAGTTACTATGTTAGTTCTGTCTCATTTGTATGTAAATGCCACTTTTCTTAAGAGCTTGCTCATGTATTGAAATGGAGCTTTTCTCCCCAGGCCTCCACTGAAAATGGACCTGTGTCCATTCGGACTTTCCCGGTTAACAAATGTAAAATAAATAAAATAAATAAAAAAATAAAATAAATGGCAAGGCCAGTCTGGGATATATTTTTGCAAAGAAGCAGGAAAATTGGGGAGTACAAACATTCTAACTGATCTGACCTGATCCAGGAAAGGAAGTTTTAGTGGTTTGTCAAATGTAAGTTTAGTTGTTGTTCAGGAAGGTTGAAAACTGAAGTCTACCATCCTAAGCCCTTTTATATGTGTTGTGATTCCTGAATATTTGGGTTCTAAGATCCACATATGAGCAGTGTCCCTAGAATAATTGTGGATTTTTTTCAGAGGCGTTGTGAAAGAGCTTTATTTTTGAATTATCCATGTTTAACATCTCCTCTGAAGATGAGATAGTTGCTCTGTGAATTAGGTGTTGTTCTGAATAACTGCCATAGGACACAGTCATCAGCAAACTATGATGTGTCTATAGAATTTTGATCAACCACCTTAATGCTGATGTCTGGCCTCAGCAGATTTAGTTGTCTGTCAAGGATGTCAATCACAAGAATCATCAGGAGAGGAGAAAGAAGGTATGTTGTTGAGTTCTCCTCAGTAACTAGAAAGGGGGGGGTATTCATGGGTGCAGATTGTAGCCAAAATTCTAAAGCAGCTTGACCAACTTCTCGGAATCCCTGGGTATAAAACTTACTACAAAAAGCCCCACCTGAGTGAGTCCTAGGCCATGTGGAAGTATAAGATTTTGGCTGCTTGAGAATTAAAGTAAGTTGTTTCTTGGGGCTAGATTGCCCTCCCCCCATGTTAATTAGATCAGGACTGTCCCTCTTCCTTTAAAAAAACCTTGCTGACATGGTGGGATAACCATGGCCAAATTGTCTGTGGACCAAAGTCCTTGTCAATATTTTAGTTTCTAATTATCAGAGGGAGATGCAGCAGTGATTCGGAGGATGATAAATACCTCCATCCCTTCCCTGGGAAGCAGCACAACAGTTACTCAGTAGACCAAATAAAAAATGTCTGTTCATTAATACAACAGATTTGTAAAAAACAGTATATAGATCAAGAAACTTTGATCTGATTGGTAAAAGAAGCATCTGAGGAAGTGCAAAAATATAAACAACAAAACCTAGAGATATTTGAAAAGTGTAAAAAAGAAATATGGACATGGGAAAGAAAGAGAGATTTGATATGGTACAATATTTATGCAAAGGATAAAACCAAATTAATCAATATAAAGAAGGCAGTGCCAAAGATATTTAAAAAGAAATACAGGCAATGGCATCCAGGTATGGAAAATTTCACAATAAAAAATAATATCACAAAGATGGAACGTAGAAAAGAAGATTAGTAAAGTAGAAGTTAAAAAAAATAGAAGTTGAAGTTATGGAGTGCCTGCGAAGTGAAGGATTTGGTGTAGAAGATCTAACACAGATTACGTATGATGGAGTAAGTCTCCAAAGTAAGGAGAAGCAGGAAGATCAGGAAACATCTGAAGAAGAAATATGGACATGGGAAAGAAAAAAAGAGTTAATATGGGTAATAGTTATCCAAAGGAGAAAGCAAAACTAACGAATATAAAAAGAGCAGCACCAAAGATATTTGAGAAGAAATACAGGCAAAGGAATCCAGACATGGAAAATGTTACAATACAAAAAATAAGAAGACAAAGAGGAAAAGTAGAAAAGGAGATTAGTAATGGAGAAGTTAAAGAAATAGAAATTGAGGTGATGAAGTACCTGCAAAGTGAAGGATTCAGTGTAGAAAATCTAATGAAGAAAGCACCACAACAGGATAGAGCAATGGATATTCAAATTAAGGAGAAACCAGTGGAACAGGAAGCAATTGGTCAGTGGTCATATTTTGGAGCCTTCCACAGGAAACCAGTATAAATGTTCACATGAAGCTAGCCAGCAAGGAAAGGAACAGGAAACTGTGGAAACTTTGATGCAGTCAGTGTTGAGGCGTGATAGGCCAGTGAGTTCCCATATGACAGAGCAACGGATGGCACAGGATGAAATTGAAGACAAGGTGCCACAGGAAGATGCTATAGAAGTTTCTATAGAATGCCCGCAGGAAATGGAAAATAAGGGATGTGCCCTCAGTTTGGAAGAAAAATGAGCTGCTTGACTTAATATAGACATATTAAGATCAATGAAAGAAATAGACTGCAGAAGATCAATAAAACCCAAAATGTTAGAAGTTTGATAAAACAAACGAATACGGTAATTAGGACAGTCCATAGAGATCCATGTGATATAACAGAAGTAAACAGGATATATTACTGTGGAGCTAAATTAATAACTGATAAAGTTCTACCACAAGAACACAGGGTAGTGAGGGAAAGGAAGGGGAAAAATGAAATGCCATCATGGAAGTATTGAATAGAGAAAACCATAAAGTAATTAAGACAAGTATTGTCACTCTTAGAGGAGTGTAGGAGAGGGAACAGATCAACAAAAATATTCAGAAAGATAGATGTGATAAAAGCAATGCGCAATATTATAACGGATCAGAATCTATCATGCACTGTCATAAATAACAAACTAAAAATCTCAACACCGGCAGAAAAACTTAGGAGATATGCAGATAAATATAAAGGAAAAGTACAAAATAAGCAATTTAATGATGACCCCAAAAAGTTTTATAGAGAATTGGGAAACAAAGTAACAGGAACTGAAAGACCACCTATAAAAGAAGAAATAGACACATTTTGGAGAAGTATTTATGAAGACCCTGTAGAACATAACAAAGATGCTAAATGGACAGAAGAAGTAAAAGAAAGTGCTAACATTTTACTGCACTTGACATATTTTTAGTGCCATTTTAGCTGCTTTTCTGTAACAAAAAAAATAATAATAATTCTAACCTTGTTTCCTGCCTTTCCTGTAAGTAGACTAGTCCAGATACATATTTGCTGTATCCAGGACTGTATGTAAGCTTCTGAGTCCCCAAGCCTTTCTGTGTTGAGGGAAGCCTCCTAGTTATCAGTGGGGGTGGTAAGCACTAGGTAGCCTACCTACCACAAGAGGAGCAGTTTCTGGCCCAGAAATTGTAATTTATTGGCCATTTGGGCAGTTTTGTCCATCTCCTTCAACTTTCTGGTCTAAAAGCCTGTGTCTGCGCTTTTCCCGCCTTTCCTGTAACTAGTCTAGTCCAGATTCAGATTTGCTGTATCCAGGACTGTTTGCAAGCTTCTGAGAGGTGCCAAAGTCTGCTCTTCAATTTTTCCCTTAAATCTGCTAGTTCTCTCTTCTCCAGTACTATTACTAGCTTATTAGTCTAGCACTTTACCATACCAGCCTTCTTGTAGCAATTATTGTTGCACACAAAAGTGCTACCAGCACTAAACATTCTACAAGGAAACAGCTCCGGTACTTATTATTAACACCCATCTCTCCAGTCATGTCTAAAGGTCAGTTCCCCGTGCTTTTTCCTATTAACCAGGTGTACTTGGTCATCCTGAGGCAATGTAGCAACTGCCTCATGTACACCGACAACCCTCTCCTCTTACCTCCCAACACTCAGACTTGTGACAGATGCACTTATACATCCAAACTGGAAGCCACACACTCTCCAACCAAGACCGAAGTAGCTGGTCAAGAGGAGAATGTCAACACTTGCATCACACCACATGGAACACATAGCCCTCCAGAACACACACCAGCACTGCCTTCACATAAAAACACAAACCACACAGCCACCTTTATGGAGGCTCTCAATAAAAAGCAGAGACTTCTAAGGCAGAAACGCACTTGACCACCACAACACAACACTAATCACGAGACACATAACTCTCCTAAACAGTGTGCCACTTAACCAACCCCCCTAAGGCAAAACAGCATGCCCAGCACACTAATCATAGGTCACTAGATAGTGAGGCACACTGATATCCCACTCACTATGTTGAGTAAGGAGAAAGTAACAGTTAGCTGTCTGTCAGATGCCAGGATCAGCCACATAATGCATGCACTCAGGTCCCTCAACAACAGGTACAAATATGACTCTGTCATTGTACATGTAGGTGTGAATAACCAGAGACGTACCTCCCTGAACTACATGAAAATAGACATGGAGGAGCTCTCAGATTATGTAGCCCAGGCGGGTACGACCCTAACCCTGAGCAGCATTCTACCATCAACCAGAATTATACCACAGTACAAGCAGAAAATGATTGATTTCAACAACTGGCTAAGTTTCTGGTGTCATTCTAAGGGGATCCAGTATCTGTCTGCCTGGGATGACATGATTGACAGACCTCAATGTTTTGCCAGAGATGGCCTGCATCTGTCACCCCTTGGCTTCTGGACACTGGCCAAGGCTCTTGGCACCCCTATAGTGCCTTTTTAGGTGGTGTTCCAAAGACCAAATTACCACTGTAACAGCTACAAGCAAATGCAATCTGAGGGTCATGCTGCTCAAAGCTAGAAGTCGAAATCACAAAATGCACTCACTCTAAGCACTCCTTAAAATGGAGAACATCAACATTTGTGCTATAACAATGACCTGGTTCAAGGCACCCCTACACTACCAGGCTATAACTCATTCCACACCTTTTGGCCCCAGAACGTGGACCAAAGCTCCAAAAGCAGTGGTGTTTCCATAGTCATAAAGGATGCACACACCTCCAGAGTGGTAGTCCAACATAACGCATCAGAGATACTTCAGGTGCAGCTAACATTGGGGAAGACAGCAATTCAAGTCGTAGCCTGTTAGAGGTCCCTAACCATGTCCCAAGACACTCACTCCACATTCCTAAGCACCCTGGTGAATACTAGGGTCCAACCTAACACTCTCATACTGGGTGACTTCAACTACCCCTCCATTAACTGGGAAAACTACTCGTGTACCAATATACTTGGCCAACGTTTCCTGGAATTCCTTAATTCCAATGCCCTGGACCAGCTCATTCTTACTCCCACTAGAAGAAGAAACATCCTTGATCTGGTCATTACTAACATGGGTGACCATTGTACTACACCAATAGTCAACTCCTCCCTGGTTAGATTCGACCACAAACTAAACATCTTGGAAATCCACATACCCCCTGCCTACAAAGGTAACCACCATGAAAAACTTCTCCAAAGCTAACTTTGGGCTCCTAAGAACAGAGGTGGCTAACTTCACAGCACCCATGCAAATGGAGAATAGTTGCATGACCACCGAATCATACACCAATGCACTGTACAAACATGTACACAAATGCATGGATCTCACCATATCCAATAGAACCAAGATGCTTTCCAAAAAAGGAAGCCAATCTGGTAGTCCCCTGCCATAAACAAACTCTACAACAGAATGTGGAAACTGAAGTCCCAAGATTGGAAAAACTCCCTTATCATTCTCAACAAAAAGTTAACATCCATCATCAAATCCTCTAAATCTAGCTATGAAAACAGAATTGCAGATAGTAAAGACAACTACAAGGCATTCTATAGTTATGAAAAGAACCTCCACGGCAATACCCAGATTTGCTCTGAGCTACTGCACAATAGTACCTCCTATACTGAGCCAACAGATATTGCCAATATACTGGCCGACAGATTCAGTGCCAACTTTACCCCTTCACCCCAAACAACCAATCACAATACCAATAGATTGCCAGGCACCCAGTATTACTGCTGCACAGGTTAAAACAGCACTGTCCAAGGCCAAGAATACAGCTTCTATGGGACCTGAAAATATCCCTGGCTGTGTTCTACATGAACTACAGAGTGAGCTGGCACCTCACCTGAGTGCCCTGTTCAATCACAGCCTCACCTCAGGCTTTGTCCAACCTCACAAAGGAGGAGCGACTACAGACCCTAGGAACTATCACCCCATTAGCCTGACAAGTCTGATATGCAAAGCTATGGAATGCATCATCATGGACCTAATAAAGAAGGATATAGGGAATCTCCAAACACTGGATCCCACACATTTTGGTTTTGTGAAGGGTAGAGCATGCCTGCTCAACTTGGTCGACTTCTTTGAGTCAGTCACCAGAGCTGTGGATGAAGGCAAGGTGGTTCATGCAACCTACCTTGATCTGGCCAGGGCCTTTGATACCATTCCCTGCTCAGGAATCATAGAAAAACTCACTTAGCTGGGCATCAAGCCCTATACCACTAGGTGGGTTGCAAACTGTCTCACAGATAGAACCCACAGTGTGAAAGTAGCTGACTCCAAGTCAGACTGCTGACCAGTCATGAGTGGAGTCCCACAGGGATCGATTATGGGTCCTCTCCCATTTGGTATCTACTTCTCAGAAGTCCAGGTCAACACAAAAAGACTCTGGTTGACAAAGTTCACAGATGATGGCAAGTTGGGAGCCATTATTAACTCTCCAAGTGATGTTGATATCCTACAGAAAGGCCTTACTGTGACCAACGACTGGTGTCAGAACCATGTCCTTAAGCTCAATGCCAAAAAATGTGTCATCATCCCCTTTGGGAAAAAAACATTTCCTATGAACCACCACATCAATGGTAGTCCACTGAACACAGAAGGTGTTATAAGAGATCTGGGAACACAGTTTGACAGCAAACTCTCTTTTGACCACCACACTGCCACTGTGGTCAGCGAGTCCTTCGATGTGGCACATCTCATTACTAAGGGTTTTGCATCCAGGAAGAAAGAGGTCATTGTCTCCCTCTACTCTTCCCTCATTAGGCCAGTCATCGAGTACAATGCCCCATTTGGCATGTACCTCACTAGACACCTGGAACAACTGGAGAGGCCACAAAAGTACCTCACAAAGAGGATCCTAGGCCTTAAACACTTGTCCTTTATGTACAGACTCAAAAAACTCCAACTATTCTCTGTCTCATATCTCCTACTTAGAGGCAATATCTGATTGACTTACAAAGCCATGTCTGACCCAGCTGTGTTAGAAATGCTACATCTAAAGAAATCCCAATCCCTCTGCACCACATGCTCCAGAGACCTCAACCTCATTTCCACAATCAACAGAACATGCTGGAGGGACAGGTTCATAACCCAGAGACTGCCCATGCTATAGAATAGACTTCCCATACAAGTCAAGCAGAGCCCCTCACTGACCCTCTTCAAGAGAAATCTTAATGAGTGGATGGGAACTAGAAAATTCACCCTGGGGATCACTCCAGTGGCTTCACTCGACAGAGGCACTGGGAACTAAGGTCAGGTGGCACAATGGCAGGGTAATCCTATGGGCTAGGCTTGTAAAGGCTCCAGGGCCATTAGCCTAGTACACACCTATGAACCTATAAGAAGTTTAAAGGTACTGGATATGAAATGGGATGAAGCAACAGCCAGAGAAATTGAAACAAAGTCAAGAAAAGCTTCTAACTGGAAAACCCCAGGGATAGATGCAGTACCTAACTTTTGGTTAAAAGTATTAACATCTTTGCATGAAGATTTAGCCATGAGTAAGAACTATTTATATGAGCACCCTGAACAGACACCAACCTGGCTAACAACAGGTAAAACAATACTCCTACTTAAGAGTGAACCTGCAAGCTACCCTAAAAATTATAGTCCAATAACTTGCCTTCTGATGACATATAAGCTATACACTGGAATTAATGCTGACAGAGTCTATAGTCATTTAGAAGAAAACCCAATCATGGCAGTAGAACAAAAGGGCAATAAAAGAAAGTCATATGGAACAAAGGATCATTTGTTGTTAAAACAAGTCATAGTGGAGAACTGTAAAAAGGGGAACAATTTAAGTATAGCATGGATTGACTACAAAAAAGCCAGGAGCGGCTTGTGCTATAGGACTGCAGACCCCCCCCCACCTGAAAGAAGAACAAAATGCAGGTACTGTAGCCATTAGCTTTGAATTGGACTGAGAACACTCACTGAATTCTGTGTGTGTGTAATGCCCCAGTTGCTATATACTGGTGGCTAGAGAATACCTCAAGCTTGAGCCCTGTACCTTGGGTGCAGGTGTCAAGGGCCTGAATTCCCTACCCACCACCATTTATAAAACATTTGCAGATTTTTGCCTCATATTTGTTCTGTTCTGTTCCTCATAAAATCTGTGGTTTCTGTATTTTCGTTTCCTTCCACAGTCAGTGGTGCAGTAGTAGCATTGTTGCCTGACAGCTACAGGTTTTCTGGTTTGATTCTTGGGTGGGGTACCTTCTGTGTGGAGTCTGCATGTCTTCCCATCTTACAAAAACATATGTCTGGAGTGTTTCTCCCTAGGCCTATGCTGAAAATTGGCTTTTGTTCCAAGTTAGACTTTCCTGGTTAACAAATGTTAAATAAATAAAAATGGCAGGCATTTGAATTTCAGACTTCATATTCTTCAGAAAGTACATGGTGACACAAAACCTTTTATTTTAGCAATTTTCTAAGTTTATAAGATGCGTATTTGAAATTTGTCCCTATTTTTGGTACTGTATTCCCCCCATTATTGGCTTCATCCAGGTTTTTTTGTTCTAAGGTTGAGAGCTATGGACTGAATTCACTGAATATGTTTGGGGGCTTTATTCTCCCATTATTGGCTTTGTTCAGGTGTTTTGTTCTAAGAGGTTGACAGTTATGTTGAGAACTGAATTCACAAAATGGTATCCATTTAAGTTTCTGTCTTCCTTGCTTTCACAACACAGCTGATTTGGCATAGTGGTATGTTACTCTGACTGTTTTGCACAAGGTCCTGGGTTCAAGCCTTGGCAGTGAAAATGTATGGTGGTAATACAACATTTTATTCTAGCAACTTTCCAACATTATACAAGTAATGTTTAAAATGTGTCCCTGGTTTTTGGGCTTTTGTTCCCCCCAATAAATGTTGTCTTTTTCCAGATTTCTTGTGCTGCATAGTTCAGATACAGCTAAGTGTCAAGTAGATTTTACAAGGAGCTGAGAGCTGCAGGGGAACAATAGTTTAGTGCTGCTTATGCTGAATGTGCATGCATTGTTAATAGCACAGCAGGTAATGTACTTGCTTTTGATGCAGAAGGCTGTGGGTTGTACTCCCACAGTAAGCAGGTTGCTGATACTGTATTGTGCTGTAAAAGGGGTGAACACTGCCGTCCTTTTAGGCGAAGATACCTAGTAACTATGAACCTGTTATCAGTTTGCCATCCATTCCCTATTGCAATATTACTAGCTTATCATTTTTTAAATGCAACATAGGCAATTTATTCCTCAAGGGCAACAGGCACTTTATTTGTAGATGAAACAATGAAATATAAAGTTGTTTGCTAGCAGCAACCTCTTCATTAGTTACAGATTTCTTTAATGTGAAATTATTTAGATGACTTTTACTTCTTCAAAGATTGTGCATATTTACTGATACTGGTGGACTGTAGAAGTTTGAGTAGACTTTTATACTGGAAATGTTCTGAATTCGGCAGTTTTGTCATTATTGCTGCATGCATTTTGTTTCATTGTTTACTGGAAAAATTTTCAAAACAATAAATTTAAAACACCCTCTAACAACTGTATTGTATTGTACAAGGAATATAATTTAATACAATCAGGAAGGTGTGTCAAAGAGCACGTGTATGTTTCATGCGCAAGGGGCCTATGATTTAAAAACAGCCCAAAGTTAATCTTTATCTGCCACTGGCAAAATGTATTTTCTTCATAGGTTCATACTAGGCTAACTGCCCTTGCGAGCCATTTTAAGCCTAGCCAATTATCCCTTGTGAGATTCAAACCCTGCACCTTGTGTTTGTAAGGCAAACACCTTAACCATTAGGCCACCCTCCCAACCCAAAAGTATTCTTGCAATCTGTAAAGCTCTTTCCCATGGGGAGAATCAAACCTTGCACCTTGTGATTAAAAGGCATACACTTTTACCACTGTACCACTTAGCTTTTCTTGAGCACTTTGAATGTAGGTTTCAATGCTGTTTCAATGAATGTGAGTTTCAAGGGCAGATAACTTTTAATGCTAAGTCTATTTTCATTGTGAGGCTGCATTGCTTTGTTTAACAGATATCTATTAGTGTTTGTGCCGTAAAATGCAAAATAAAACTTTCAAATGAAATCCAAATCATCGCAGAAGTAAAGCAGTATGCACATTACAGTGTTTATGGTAAATGGGGCAAAATAACCAAGGAATGGGACATTGGAATGGCTGCAGGGTGGAGGCTCCATTCGACTATGATTTTGTGAGGGGGGAAGGGCAGCAAACGCAAAGACAGCCCTGGCTGAACTATACAGCTGAAATGTCCAGATTTTTGCAGAATTAATAGATTTTTGCTTCTTATTTTTGGTTTGTTCCTCATAAAATTTGTGATTTTCTGGCAAATCATTTAGGAATGAAGTCACTAAATAATGACAGACATTGAGTTTCAGACGTCATAATCTTCAAAGAAATGCATGCTAAAGCAAGACCTGTTATTCTATCAACTGTCTTAAGTTTATAAAAGAGCAATTTTTAGTACTGTTTGTATGTTCCCCTAATATATTTGGCCTTGTCCAGATTTCCTGCATTAAGAGGTTGAGAGGTACATGCAAATAAATGGCTTTATAAAATTAGGAATATACAAACCTCTCAACTGTCCCCATTTTTTGCTCAAAATGTTGCTCTCCCCCTAATAATCCCTCCACAAAATGGCAATTTTGGAAGAAAACGTGGAGGGTTTACAATCATAAATAATTGTAATGATCAGAGTTATAGATTACTTTTATTTCAGAAATGCATGTGTTCTCTTATTTTGTCAGCTGCTCAAGTTAACAGTACTAATATTAAAAAGGTGTCCCTTCTTTGACAGGCTCCAAGCTGTATTGTGTGACAATTTTATATTTTTGCATCATTTTTGGTCCATTTTTCATAAAATTGTGGTTTTCTGCCAAATTAGTAGCAACTCATTAAAAGCTGAAGTTAGAAAATAATGGCAGACATTTGAATTTCAGATGTCATACCCTTCAGAAAATTCATACTAATGCAAGTTAATAAGAGCAATATTTAAAAATTGTCCTTATTTTTGGGCCTGTGTCCCACGTCTATGTATGGCTTTGTCCATATTTCTTGCTCTGAGGTTGAGAGGTAAGAGTGTCAGAGCCATCATCATCAGCCAGAGACATTTCAAATTGTGACATACTTGTTGCACCCCACTCCCCCATGTAGTGACTCTGGATATGTCCAAGCAAGGCAAGGAGCAGTTATGCAGTGTAAGTGTGCAGAGTATTCCCCCATCAAAGGTAGACACAAGTACAACAGTGGCTTTTCATCTGTTCTTGATTTTGCAGAATGTTCTGGTTTTCTGTCATATTTTTATGCTGTTGATTTATGCTTTTTATTATTCAGAAAATGCATGATGTCACAGTGCCCTGTTGCTCTGTGTTTAAGTAGCAATACTTTAATGACCATCAGGTAAGCTTGTTGGAGATTGTAAGATGCAAGTGAGCTTTAATAAGTATACTGTTAAAGAATTACCAACACTGAAAGCCTTTTTGTTGTTGCCATGCAGAGAATATTTACATAACTAGATAACGTATAAGCCTTAGGTATTAAAATGCATGTGACAGTATTTGTAATAAAGGACAGGATTACAGTATTTTCAGAAGCTCGTTACATTTGTTGGAGACTTCAGCCATCTTTGCAGGCTTTACTCATAAACTAAACAGAATGCCAATCTATCATGTGTAGTCCATAACTTGTGCAGTAATCCGTTAAGCAATTTATCTTTAGCTTGTTTCTTGTTTGCTGTTCATTTTTTACTTTGATCTTGTCTTCCCCATGAAACAAGTAGATAATTGTTGTCAGGCAGCAGGTCTTTTTTGGATAAGAAATATTTTTACAAGTGGGGTTATCACAGAGATTGCTACTTTCAGCATGTTACTTGGTAATTTTATAAAGCTGAATATAAATTATAATTAGAACTGCAGTGCAAGGAGAAGTGGTTTGAGTTGAGTGCTGCTTGTTTTTTTTTTTTATATTTGATTTTGACTGGCATTCCAGTAATGTATTTAAAAAGCAATTCATTTTTTCATGCCTCACAATCTTTGTGTTTCCATCTGGATATTAAGTAAGCTGTCGTGTAGCCAATGCATTAAAATATTTTTTTTCTTCTACACTTCATTTTGTCTTGATTGGACTCTTGTAATGGCAACTTGACACTGTAAAACTGTAATGATGGTTTGGCACCCAGGGCAGCGTATTTAATTAAAGTCTCAGTTTTTGTAGTTTTGGCGGCAGCCACAATAGTGCAGTGGTTAGCATTGCTGCCTCACAGCAAGAGGTTCTCCGGTTCGATCTTCAGCCAGGGTGCCTTCTGTGCAGAGTCTGCATGTCCTCCCTGTGGTCGCGTGGGTTTTCTCCGGGTGCTCCGGTTTCCTCCCACATCCCAAAGACATGCTGTAGGTGGATTAGACACTCTAAATTGGCCCTAGGTGTGTGTGTGCCTTCTGTGGAAGGTTGGGTGCCAGGCTGGCAACTTGACACTGTAAAACTCCACTGCCAATCATGAGTGGACAGGTGATCCGCTGTGGCAACCCCTAACTGGGAAAAGCTGAAAGAAGAAGAAGACCATAGCTCCACCCCTTTCTAGTTGGCCACACCCATTCAGCTGTCTTTTGCAGCTCCCCTTTAATTTGACGTCACCAGCTGACACTGAAAAAAGCATTTGAGAGTATCTTACATTCATGGATAAAATAGTACTTAAAACTGTATAAGATACACCCTACACTGATTGACTACATTACAGTGACCATGAAACTGTGGCAGACCACTTTGCAATTAAGCCATGATAAAGGACAATTTATTATTCCAAGTATAAAAATTCAAAGGGGGATTTTCCAGGGTGACTCTCTGTCACTGTTGCTATTCTGCCTTGCCCTTAACCCATTAAGCAGTTTACTTAACAGCTTACGCCATGGCTATAATTTGGAAAAGTGTAAAGACTTCTCACCTCTTCTTTGTCATTGATTTGAAACTGCATAACTCATCAGATGAGGAACTGAAAGCACAATTGCAGGTTGTCAAAACTTTTTCAGATGATATAAGAATGTCTTTTGGTGTTGATAAATGTGCAAAAGCAGCCTTTAAAGTAGGAAAACTCCAGCACCAAGAAAACATCAGTTTGGGACAAGAATATGATATGAAAGAATTTGAGCAAGAGGGAGTGTATAAATATTTGGGAATTGATGAAGGATCAAAAATAAAATATGAACAAATGGGAATAAAAGTTAGTAAGGAATACTTAAAAAAAGACAAATTAATCCTGAAAACAGCATTGACATCTGGGAACAAAATCCAAGCTATAAACCAATTTGCCCTTCCTGTCCTAACTTACAGTTTTGGTGTTATGAACTGGCCCCAAAACATGTTGAATAGATTAGATAGGAAAACAAGAAGGATGCTTCATGCTCACAAAATGATTTATAAAAATCAATTTATACCAGCATTATATATTCCCCATTATAAAGGAGGGATGGGGCTCCTTGAAATTGATTACATGTACAGATCTGCAATTGTGGGACTCCACACATATCTGCTGACCTCACAAGACTCAAATATAGTGAAAGCTTTGAAACATGAGGAAAAATAAATCTAAGATGACTTCTCTGCTTAATCTAGAAAATGCATATCGGCGTCAAGCAGGAATGGAAGTCAAACCAGAAGTAGATAAAAATCAGGCAGCAACTGAATGCGCCAAAAAACAAAAGAAAGAATATAAGGTGAAGGATCAGGTGAGAAGGCAGGAAATGTGGAAAATGCATAAATACAGAAAATTTCTGGAAGAACCTCATGTTGATCAGGAATGAATGCAAGAATGGTTAAGGAGAGACAAATTCAAACCAAGTGATGAAAGGTTAACATTGATGGCCCAAAATAGTGGGCTATGTTCATGCTGGTTTACAAAGTCCATTGAACATGTGGGAGAAACAGACAAATGTAGGTTTTGTAAAACTGAATTGGAAATAGTTGCACACCTCGTTACTGGTTGTGGCATACTAATGGCAGAAGAACTGTATACTGAAAGGCATAATAATGTGGCAAGACTGTTGTACTTGGGATTGTGCAAACATTATGGCATTGAATTGGCTGAAAAACACTGGAAACATGAGACACAAAGCGTCATAGAAAATTATGAAGTCTACATCACAATGGGATCATCCATTAGCAACAGTTCAAAAGATAGATGCTATAAAACAGGATATAGTGGTCCAAGAAAAGAAGACAAAAGTAGCATTGATCATTGAAATTGCCACACCCAGTCACTACAGTATCTTACGTACAGAGAGGCACAAAGTCATAAAATATCAGGATTTGCAAACAGAAATGAGAACAATGTGAAAGAAAGATACCCAGATAGTTCCAATAGTGGTAGGAGCAACAGATCTTATATAAAAGAGTCTACAATCATACTTAGATATGTTACATAGGTGCATAGGTTTATACTAGGCTATCTGCCCGAAGGCATTTATAAGCCTAGCCCAGAGTATTTGTGGCTTACGCCACCCTTTATGTTAAAAAATACTGTGCCCATTAGTTTGTTGTGCCTCTGTCCAGCAGTGACACAGAGATGATTCCCAGGGTAAACCTACGATCTCCCATCCACCGGTCAAGATTTCTCTTGAACAGAGCCAGCGAGGTGCTCTGCCTCACATGGACCGGAATTTTATTCCACAACATAGGGAGTCTCTGGGTGACAAATCTATCCCTCCAGCATGTCCTATTTATATCCGTGCTAAGGTTTAAGTCACTTGCTCTAGTGGATCTGGTAGATTTGGATTTTTTGAGGTGGAGCATGCCCATTAATTCCGGGTTGGACATGGCCTTGTATGTCAGGCACAGGTCACCTCTGAGCAGACGGTATGCGACTGAATAGAGCTGGAGTTTCTTCAGTCTGGCAGCATATGACAGATTTTGAAGTCCCTTTATCCTTTTGGTGAGGAACTTTTGGGGTCTCTCCAATTGCTGCAGGTGTCGGGTGAGATACATCCCGAATGGGGCATTGTACTCGATCATTGGTCTGATAAGTGAAGAGTACAGGGGAACAATAACCTCACTTGATCTGGATGTGAATCCCTTCATGATCAGGTGGGCATACATACAAATACATGTAACTCTGTATGAATTGGAGAAGGAGTCATTACTGGGCACATTGCAGGTGCTACGAAGAGCACTTTTGGCTGCCATCAAAGAGTGAAACAATATTAATTTCATGAACTTTAATCATGCTTTGACTTAGGAATGAGGTCCATTCCTGTCATGGTATTAGAAACCCAAAAGATCTGGAGAAAGTAAAAAAGGGCTAAACCAAACATGGAAGAATGCATTTAATTTTTTGCTTGATAGTTCAAAGTTTGTGGATGTGGTGTCGGCTCCCATTTTAAAGATTTGAAAAAAAAACAAGGTGAGACAATCCAGTGCTGGGGATTTGACAGACATTAGGGAGCTGATCACCTGAAAAGGCTCTAGATATAAATTGGCCTGGTTCTAAGATGAGGTTTGTGTCAAGTCTTTGTTATGCAAAAAAGACTTTCAGACTGGGGTGGGGTGCACTAAGGCTGATATAATTCCTTACAGACACCCATTATTATTCAACTGACTAATAAGGTTCACAGGCATGCTTCTCCTATGAAAACCTTAGGGAGGGGATGGCTTATACTGCTTTCTATACTTCTAGGTAACATGCAAGCAGTTTATAATAGGAAACCTCCTTTGATCAGTTAAAACCTGGATGCATTCCTAAGTACAATTCATCTCCTCACACCTAATGCCCTTGACTTCTTGCTCTGCCATCTTAATCTGCCACCCCACCTCCATATTCTTATATGCTTCCTATTTACAAGCTGATTGTATGGTTTCTATCTTTTGTTATAGATTATGCTTTTGAATTTTCCACTTTCCAATACACAGAAAGACCTGTGGTCCATCCTCAGAGTTCCAGCATAGTTGTGTTCAGTCCTAATAATGTAAACATAGGTCCTCAGTAAATGTTATATACTGTTCTCATTCAAAAAGAGTTAAGTCAGATCTCAATGGGGTAGTGTGGGAACCCCTCCTAAACCCAGAAATTGTATGGTGACTGTCACTTTTGTGTTTGGACACAAATAAATGAGTCTTCATGGGTTCTGTTCAAGCAGCTATATTTTATACAAACACATCACTACAGACGCTTATTAACTATAACTTAAGTAACTTATATACAGACCAACAACTGTGATGATGCACGTTCACTCTCTGGCTGCTTCTACAAAATGGCACTAGGGATTGCATGTGTCTGGAATTTATATGTGCACATACAGCCTCGCTTACTTCTTAAAGATATAGCACACACACTTTAAACTCTGATCTACATCCTCCCTTTGTGAGAAATAGATCATGCACTTTGTCATGAGATTATTTGGCATGCAGAAATCACAGGATCACAGGTAAACCATAGACATGCATTATACAATACTAAATACACACAAACATATATATATATATATATATATATATATATATATATATGTATACACACACACACACACACACACACACACACAATCAAGTTCACTTTGCTGCGTATTTCACACTAGGCTTAGAAACTCGCCCATATCATGTTACATAAAACTGGGAGTTAGATTTAGTAACTGGGACAGTTTCTGCAAAATGGTTGACCTGTGGAATGTTCAAATCACTTTCTGCAACAGAATCAGACTTTTGAACACATTCTGGTCTGGAAACATTGTCTGACTCATTTTTTGATTTAGAGTCTGCATCACAGAAACAATGTTGTGACTGCAATTATGTTGATTCTGGTACATGAAGAAGATGTCTGCAATTTCTCCTATACTCCACACCTTTGGAATCTACCAAGTAGGACCTCATTTTTGTTGTCTAGATTCGTACCATCTCTCCTTCCCTCAACGGACAAAGTAATCTGCTCAATCTGTCGTAACTAGATTTCTGGATATTACACTTCTTAAACAATTGAGCCTTGATTGTTATATTGTTCTTAGGTTTTAGACTGCAACAAATTTGAAGAAAGAGGTAGCGTAGTTCTAGTTTGCCTTGAAAGTAGTCTTTGAGTAGGTGAGCCAAGAATATCATCATGGGGTATGTTTCTGAGATTAAGCAAATTCAAGAATACATCGGTATTATCACACTTTGACTTTTCAAGTAATTGCTTTACACTCTGTACTGCACATTCAGCTAAACTATTGGACTGAGGATATTCAGGACTACTAGTGTCATGTGCAAAGTCCCATTCTCTTGCAAATTTCTGAAATACCTGGCTAGTGAATTGAGTACCATTGTCAGAAAAAAGCTTGTGTGGGCTACCATGAACTGAGAAATGACGTTTCAACTTAGTAATAACAGTAGTTGAGGTTAACTTTGGTAGTAGATCAGTCTCAAACCAATTTGAATAAGAGTCTACCAAAACTAAGTAGTATTGATTGTTCCACTCAAAGATATCAGTTGCTACAGTAGACCAAGGTAGTTCATGAATTGGACTTAGGTTCATAGGTTCATAGGTTCATACTAGGCTATCTGCCGGCATTATTTACCAAACTGCCAGCCAAGTTTTTTTTGGCTTATAACACCTTTAGTATGGGGAACTATACCCATTATTTTGCTGTCAGGTCCCATGCTGGCTTTGTTTTTTTTTGACCTCACTTGGGCGCTTGAGCTGGAGATGTTTGGGGGGCTGTTTGGATTAGATATCTCTCCTTGGGGGGGGGGGGGAGTTGACTGAAACTGTCAGCCAGTATGTTGGCATGTCTGTAGGATCAGTAATCTTCACATCATTTTGAACTAGTTCAGAGGCATTTGAGTTTTAGGGGTGTTTGGGCTTGGTAGGTAGTCCCAGTCTATATTGGGGTAGTGAAGATTGACCTAGTATGATGGTGTTTGGTGATACATATTTATCCTCTAGTGTTTTCAGGAAGGCTGTGTGAGGTTCCTGAGTTTGTGAGAGGTGGCCTGTAACATGCTACAATTTGGAAAACAGTCTTTGCCTACAGTTAATTGCCCCTGATGGTCTCGATGCATCATGCTGTGCCACCAGTCTTGAGGTGTGTGGTGTCCCTTGATGAATGGATACCCCCCTCCTTTCTTGGTATTTTCCTGATTTTGGGGCCGGCGAATGACACCAGTGTTTAAGCCAATTGTTAAAGCTCATCTTATCTCTGTATTGTGGCATCATTCTTGGTGAAGGTAGGATACTGCTGCAGGTGTTGTGTGGTGGTGGTGGTTGTGGGTTTCTGCTTTGTGGCCTCTGCTTTTTAGTTTTTTTTTTTTCCAGAGCCTCCTATGTCTTTGTGTGTTTGTGTTTATGTGTGTATGATTTGGGTTGTAATGGTACTATGGACTGTGGGTCGTGTGTGGTAACTTTCTCTCCTCCTGCTGGTCACCAGTCCCCTATGAGAGAGCTCAGCCTCCAATGAAGTGTTTCTCTTTGCAGATGCGGTCTAGTACTATTGCATACTGAACAAGAAGAAAGAACTCTATCAATGTCTTTTGATAATGAAGGCCAAAATACTAATTCTCTTGCTCTTCTCTTAGTGGATGTGGATCCTGGGTGACCACAATGCAAAATCTGAATATATTCTTGTAAGGAAGCAGGACAACAATTTTAGGACTTTGAAAATAATGTCATCTTCCATCAACAATTCATCTCTGTGACAAAAATACGCTTCCACCACAGGTGATACATGAGATTGCTTTGACGGCCATCCAACATTAATATACAGTAATGATTGAGCTTCTGTGAAATTGGATCAGTCTGAGTGTGATCTCTTAACTCATCAAGTCTAGTGATGGAAAAATTATGTACTGACATCACATCAAAGTCAAAATTCTCTGCATCAAGCTGTTCTGTTGTATTTCACTGTACACACCCATCATCTTGGACAGGTATTACTTCTCCTTCTCTCACACTGCTTCGTCTCCATCTAGCTTGTATCACTGCTCCCATCACTACAATTTTTCCCCTAGACTCTCTTCAGCTTGTGACTTCCTGTTTCTTATGTTTTACCTCCTATTACCTCTACTTACTTTGCTTATGTTTTACCTCCTATTACCTCTACTTACTTTGCACTACCTAATGCCTTGCACAGGTATTATTTAGTTTTTTTTTTCATGATAGGTCAAGTCCAAGTCCATATGCTATAAAAATGCAATTATGTATTTAAATATTGCTGTTGTTGCTGTGTGTTTTTGATTTGCTAATTGCTGCTCTGTTGTTTTGTTTATGCTAATTAGTTGATAACTCCTGCTTAGTAGTTTAGTTATCCTTTTGTATATTTTTTTCTTAGTGTGTTACCTTAGACTGTTACAGTGGAGCTTTTCTCCTCGGGCCTCTACTGAAAATGGACATGTATCCAGTTAGACTAGCCCGGTCAACAAATGTAAAATAAATAAATACATTTCTGGGTGATCTAGATAAGGTATCAGCTAGATAGAGCAATTTGCCTTTAGTGTAGACCAATTTGAAAGTGTACTTTTGCAATCTGAGCATCTTTTTTTGTAATCTCGCTGAGTGGAATGCATAGGCTTCTTTAGAATAGCAACTAGAGGTTAATGATCCGTCTCAGTCTGAATAACTCCACCATAACTAGAATTATGAAACTTGGAACATGCAAATACTAGAGCCAAAAGCTCTTTCTCAATTTGAGCATACTGCATTTCAATTTGGGTTGGTGTTCTAGATGCATAGACTACTGGTATGGCCTCTTGAAGTATAACTGCATCTAGACCAAATTTTGAAGCTTCACAGGAAAGAATAGCTGGTTTGTTCACATCACAGTATCTTAACTTAGGTAGGGTGGCAATTTTCTGCTTAAGGTCTTCAAATGCCTTCTGATGTTGTTCCAACCATGACCATGCAACATTTTTGCATGTTAGCTCTCTTAAAGATGTTGTCAATTCACTTAAGTCTGATATAAATTTGCCTAAATACTTGACCATGTCCAGAAAATGCTGCAAACCCTGTACATTGTCTGGCACTGACATTTCTAGAATAGCTGCTTGCTTGCTTGGTCGGGTCAGGTCTCAAGCCTGTACTTGTAAACAAATGACCTATGTACATAACTTCTGGAAGTTTGAATTTGCACTTCAGAGGATTGAGCTTTAAGTTCACTTCACGTGCTCTGTCTAGACCTTTCATAAGGTGCCTGTCATGCTCTCCTTCACCATTGCCTCCAACCAATAGATCATCTACTATTATGGCACAAGAAGAACCCAAAACATATTTGTTCCGTTGCACGCTAAAAACTTTACTTGCAGAATTCATTCCAAATGGCATCCTTAGGAATCTGTATCTGTCAAATGGAGTACCAAAAGTAATTAGAAATGAGGATTTGGAATCAAGCAACACTTGACAAAATTAACTCTTTGCATCCAAAACAGAAAATACAGTGGCATTCGGTATTAGAGCTGCACCTTCTTCGACTGCTAGCATTGGATGATACGGTTTGTTTAATGCTTTGTTCAAATCTCTTAGGTCAATGCATATTCTGATTTCATCTGAGCCTTTCTTGTGAGCAGCAACCATGGATGACACCCATTTATTTGGTTCTGTGACTGGACAAATCACACCTTGCTGCACAATTTTATCCAGCTGAGCTTTAATTTTATCTTACATAGTTATTGGAACTCTTCTTGCTGGTTTGACTACTGGAGTGATCTCGGGTTTTTACTTCATGGAAAATACAATTGGAAGTTTGCCCAATTTGTCATTGAAAATATCAGCATACTCTGAGAAAATGGCTTCAGAGAAATTGAAACTCAGAACTGCACTCACATGATGAACTTCTTTAGCAAAAGAAAGCAGATTCATTCTTAAACTATCTTTGAGACCCAATAAAGATTGCATTGGTCTTCAGACTATGTAGAATAACAAGTTAACAGTTCTCAGCGAGATAACATGAAATCATCACTGAACCTTTGGTTTGAATTTCTCCACCTCCATAAGCAACAAGTCTTGCACTATTGGCTACACTGAGTTGTTTGTTAGTTCTCACTCTTGCAAATGTGTCTGCTGATATAACATTACACTTGGACCCAGTGTCTACTTTGAGCTCTGTGGATTTTCCATTAATCCAGACAGTACAAAACACTTCACTTCTTGTTAATATGTTCACTGCATCAACTCTTTCACCAAGTACTGATACACCATCTACATTGAATGTTTACTGCTTCGGCTCTACTAGATCAACTTGCTTTTTTTGTCTGACCTTTCTTTACAACTGTGTGAGGCTTACTTGATTTACAAAACTTTTGGAAATGGTTCCATTTTTTACACTTGTGACATTGCTGACCAAATGTTAAGCACTTCTCTCTTTTAGACTCATGATTCACACCACAATTGCGACAGTTAACAATAAAGCTAGATTTGGGTTTTGCTGATTCACATTTGTACTGCATTAAGCTGGCACTGGAGCTTGCACTTTTCTTGGAACTTTCTAGAAAACCTTGTGTCTTCTTTGGAAATCCTGTAGCTGTCACATGCTTAGGCCTGCTCTTGTTTGTCATGTGTTGCATATTGTCTATGTTTGCTCTGGAGACAACTGAAACCATGCTCTTGTCACTCGCAAACATACTTGTATGTTTTTTGTCACCTCATGGATTTGACAAATCTCTATTGCTTTGCTCAATGTTAAATCACTATCACAAAATAAAATCTTTATCACAGCAGCACTATTAATACCACATACAAGCCTGTCCTTTATCAGCTCATCTTTTAGCTCACCAAACCAACACATTTTAGCTCTGTTTCTCAAGTCTGTTTCTCAAGTCTGTTTCTCAAGTCAGTTATAGAAGCTGCAAATGTTCCTCTGGTTTCTGAACTCTTGTGTAAAACAAATTCTGTAATGTAATATTCATCTGGGGGTTGCACATTTCTCTAAATTTGTGCTTAAAACACTCAAGGTCTTCCCTTGATTCAGCTTGTTCAACAATATGGTGGTCCGCACCTTCTCCTTCATACACTGCCGGTGCATACACAAATTAATGCTCTCTTTCTATGGCTTCAAACCATGCTAGATTTAGCAAAATGAATGGGCTTGTGCATGCATATCTATCTGCATAAGCTGCTTGTATGAAAATATTGTACTCTTGCTCAAATATTCTCCAATTTTTCTGCAATATTCTGATCAAACACAAGTGGTAGGGGTTTTTGAAATCCGTCTGCCATATTAATACATACCGGCAAAGAGTTTTGCAAATAAGCATGAATATACACACATACACATATGCATAAGTTTCTGACATAAACAGAACTTGTCCAATGCCTTCATGCTCTGAATATATACTTTTGCTGGGCTTATAGGAATTATGTGAATGAACGAACTCGTAGTACCTTCAAATAACTGGACTTTGCAAAATAAACTTCTCAGGCTTTCGATACTTTACTGGACTTTGCAAAATAAACTTCTCTGGCTTTTCAATACTTTCAGAATATTATCAGTAAAGGCAGAAATGCTAACGTCATATACCATCACTTGCTAAAGTCATCACTTTAAGAAACATTTGAGAATTTTACAACGCAACTGAATAACTCACGCGTACTGTAATACTCTTGTAATGTAATTTTTTTTTAAAGAAAACACCTATCAGAGTAAGAAACATGTCAAACTGTATAATGTGAATAAATTGAACATCTATTGCCCAAAACTTAATAACTTTTGAAGTAATTGTACTTTGTGAATAATTGCACACAGCACACTGAAATGTCCCCAAATGGTGGTACCTTGTTAGACAACTCTTTACAGAACAAGAAGCACTCTGTAATGGTTGCACTTTTTGAATAGACACACCTGCACAAGAAACTTTTTCTCAAAATAGCTATACTTTGTATTGCACAAAATAGATGCACTTTGCACACAATGAACTCTTCAAAATACATGCACAGTAATAAGCACACACTGTAAGCACTTTTACACACTGTAAGATACTTCAAATAACTTTATTTACGGCCTTGATGCAATCTGAAGTTGTAGTTATGCCCAAACACAGCACTTTGCCAAGCACATGCAGTCACCTTGCTTTATTTTTGCTTAATGTGCCCTTTTCTTTTCTTAATATTATATTTGTTTTGCTAGTTTAAACCCTTTTCATGCCCAGTTTATTTTTGTGCTTGTTTTACTCTAAATATGCCCAACTTTGAATTAAACACACTCATTTTGCTTTAAACATGCTTGTTTTTGTTTTATTGTTAATCATTTCATCAAATCGTTTTATCTTAAACATTTTCTTTAGTTAACAAACTTTTCATACTTTCCACTTGCCTGATAATGCAGTTTGTGCCCTTGTAATGCCCCTTTTTTGTCTTTCCCATCACGTAAATAATTTGCTGTATTTCTCATTACCTTTGATTCTTTCGGGGTGTGTTTGTGCTCTTTTCTCTCGGTTTTACCTTCGTTGTTGTCTTTGCATCTCATGGCTATGAATATTCTTCTCTCTTCGATCCTGGTTCTGACACCATGTAGCTTTCGTGTTAGGACATGAATAAACAAATACATCACTAAACAGGCTTACTGACTTATCTACAAACAAACAACTGTGATCATGCATGCTCACTCTCTGGCTGCTTCTACAAAATGGCACTAGGAATTGCACTATCTGGAATTTATACATTCATGTACAGCCTTGCATACTTCTTAAAGATATAGCACACACACTTTAACATTGATCTACAGTGACTATGCTATAATCTGATAAGGTAACCCTATTAATCGATCAACTAGCCATCCCTTGTAGTAGCAGATTTGTGATGACCCAGTGGTGTAATCCAACAAATTCTTCATTGTATTGTTCATAAAAGGTGAAATCTTTATCAACTAGATTTAGAGTAAACCACATGTCATAGGATCCCAAATGATAAGGCATCCCAGGAGATACCTTTTCATCCTAGGCAGTCTAATCTTCCATGGCATTATTCACCTGCAGTAGAGGTCCATTGATACATTAAAGTCTCTTCCTAAAACAAGAAGTAAATCCTGTGTTCTCTAACCATTAAGTGGCAACACCATTTTACTCAGATGGGGGGGGGGCATCATCTTACACTTATTTTTTATTACAATTCCAGTAATGTAACCTATTATATCACCATGTGATTGTAATTGCTTTTCTTTTTTAACTATGTAATCCTTTATTTATGCTGTGTATAATTACTGAAAAAAATTATAATGCTGTGTATTTTGTTTTTATTTTTGCTTTTTTACCCTATCCTATCCTATTATATGTTTTAAAACGTTGTTTTTGAGCTTTTCTCCCTGGACCTCCACTGAAAATGAGCACAACAGGACCAACTGGACCCAGTAAACAAATATCAATAAATAAATACACAATTAGTCTTGAACAAATACATCAGGATCAATGGACCGCTGGGGTCTATACTTTAAGTTGGGAACACCTCCCCCTGCTCTCTTCTTTTTCTGTATAGCTTACCAGTTTAAATCATCGTATATTAACATGGAATCCCTTCATTTGACAGCTTAGTACAGCTAGAAATTCCCAGCCTGCCAATCTCAGAAGAACACGTGTAGGCCCTTTCTGTTCAGTTCAGACTTTTGTGGAAATAAATGATGCAGACAACTAGCACATTTATACGATCTGTGTCACATATTTTCTCTTGATAGACAAGCCTAAAATCTTTGCATTCTATGTAAATTAAAACCAATGGCAGATTGTGGACCTGATGGCATTTCTTGTGCGCTTGTCCAAAGGCTGGTATTGTAAAAGGTTCTACCTAGAAATAAGAATTAAGGAAAAATGGAGGAGGAAAAAAATAGAGAAAACACCCACACCAACTGCAACCATAATTATTCTATAATGATAACAGACTGTGATAAAAATGTCAATATTTGTCCCTTGGGTTCCTATAGAAATCTCTAGGACTGTATCTATTGTCCTTGGAATAGTAAATGCCAGCTATTACATACTTAATGCACAGTTGCAGCACATCAGAGTATCCCCCTTCTGTGAGAAACAGTGATCTTAGCTGTATCACATAGAAAGAGCTGGGCATTGGGAGGCATAACTCTCCATGAATACATGCTGAAAAAGAGGTGACAGCCCCCTGCAAAAAACTAACAGTGCATTTCAGAATTTGTTGTATTTATTTGATTTGCAGATAATTGCAGTTTAATTGTAAGAGTATCAGGAATTGTTAAACTGGTTCTCTTACTTCTGATAGATGGCAATAGCAGGGTGAAAATCTGAGAGAAACATTCAGTGCTTGTCAACTGACCTCCTCCGTAAAAGACAACAGCTAACTAGAGACTAACCAATCACTAGGAAAAGCAATGTTGGACACAGTGCTACAGAGCTACATAGCTTACACAGTATGATGAGTGTGAGCTGGAATGGCTGACATAGGGCTGCAGAGCTACATAACGTATACAGTAAGCTGATAGGGAGCTGGACTGTCTGACACTGGGCTACACAGCTATGTAACTTACACAGTAAGGTAATACTGAGCTGTAATGTCTGACACAAGGCCGCAGAGCTACATAACTTATACAGTAAGGTGACAGTGAGCTGGAATGCCTGATACAGGGTTGCACAGCTATAAAACTTACACAGTAAGGTGACAGTGAGTAGATATGTCTGACACAGGGGTGCAGAGTTACCTAGCTTACACAGTAAAGTGATAGTGAGCCAGAATGTCTGACACAGGGCTACACAACTACATAACTTATTCGGTAGGGTGATAGTAAAATGGAATGTCTGATACAGGGCTGCACAGCTATGTAACTTACAAAGTAAGGGGATAGTGAGCTAGAATACCTAACACAGGGTTGCAGAGCTACGTAATTTACACTGTAAGGTGATAGTGAGCCGTAATGTCTGACACAGTGCTGCAGGGCCATGTAATTTATACAGTATGGTGATAGTGAGCTGGAATGCCTGATACAGGACTGTAAAGCTTCATAACTTATACAGTATGGTGATAGTGAGCTGGAATGTGTGACACAGTGTGTAGAGCTTCATAACTTATTCAGTTATGTGACTTTTAGCTGAAATGTCTTACACAGTACAGCAGAACTATGTAACATACAGTAAGGTGATAGTGAGGTGGAATGTCTTACACTGGGCTGCAGAGATATGCAACTTATTCAGTAGGGTGATAGTTAATGGAATGTCTAACACAAAGCTGCTGAGCTACATAACTTATACAGTAGGTGATGGTGACCTGGAATGTCTGACACAAGCCTGCACAGTTATGTAACTTACAAAGTAAGGTGATAGTGAGCTAGAATGCCTGACACAGGGCTGCAGAGCTACATAACTTATACAATATGGTGATAGTGAGCTGGAATGTCTCACAGTGGGCTGCAGAGCTATGTGACTTACACTGTAAGGTGATAGTGAGCCGTAATATCTGACACAGGGCTGCAGAGCTTCATAAGTTGTACAGTAAGATGATAGTGAGCTGGAATGTCTGACACAATAACTAGTAAGAGCAGTGACCCCAGGAAGGTAGTTGAATACCCAGGGCTGCTTGCCTGCAGTGATAGATGAATGGGTAAGTCCTGAGTGATAAAATGGATTACCCACTAACCAAATTGTATACATGTACTTTGTAGCTTGAAAGTGATTTAAATATGGTCCTTAGCCAGCCTTGAAACAGAAGAAGTTCCTATAGCAGCATCAATGTTGCTTGGATCTTACTCCAGATTTAATCCCTTTTAACTTCTTGCTGGGCATCTTACCCCTTCTTAAAGACCTCCTGTCTGACTGTTGCTTTGTTTACTTTATCATGAAAATGATATATGCTATGATAACTAGTCTCTTGGATACCTCCTGACTATGGTAAGAGGTTAAAACCAAGGATACAGCAGCACTGAACACTTTTTCATTTATGTCCATAAGATTCATATGATATAAATACCATTGACAAAGACTAAGTGTGAAATCAGTCCAGCCCCTGTGAGTTATGGTCATTAGGAAGAACTGACACCCTTGTGCTTTTGGCCTGAAAGATGCTCAATGCAGTAGCCCATTCACACATTTTGAAAATGAGCACACAATACCATGAGAAATATATTAACATGACATCAAACTATTGCACAAATTATTTTTCAGCACACATCCAATAATGAAGAAAACTGCATCCTGAGCTAGTAAAAAATAGAATTCTATATCCTCCCTCCCCCCCAAAAAGAGAAATATCTATCCCAACAGAGTCTAGCTTCCCAAACATCTCAGATGCCTGAACTCAATGAGGAACTAAACCCACACATACAGATCCTGCCTCTTCAGTCACTAAGGCTATTGATGAGGAAGATGGGTTGCAAACTGGCTTTAAGACAGAACCCACAGGGTTAGAGTTGCTGGTGCCATGTCAGACTCTAAGCACAAAATTTGCAGATGACTGCAAACTGGAGAGGTCTCATAGAAATGTGCCAAAAATGTATAGTCACCCTTTGGGAAAAACAAAGATGTTATCAGGGACATGGGGACCCAAGTTGACAGACCTGACCTCACCAAAAGGATAAAGGGGCTCAAACATCCAGCTCTATTGATCTGTGCCTGACATACAAGGCCATGTCCAACCATTAATGGACATGCTCGTGTCACTGCTGGACAGAGGCACAGCAAACTAATGGGTATAGTATTCGGGCAGATAGCCTAGTATGAACCTATGAACCTTTATATTACATACTCATATGTCACACACATTCCCCAGGATTCACAAAGCTCCGTGCAAGAATAAGACTATTCTTGCATGGAGTGGTTCATGTCCATTTAGAATAGCAGCGTGCCTTGCATGTACATGAAGACATGCTGCTATTTAATCTAAAAGGACATGAACCAGGAGCGAGCACAGGGGGCATGTGTCAGCAGTGTCTGCACATGTAACATACCCCCTTCACTCAGAAACTGCCTTACGGCACTTTGTGACACAGATGAGTGTCAAGTTATATAATATTAGAGCCTGGCTCTAACATTATATAGAAAACGAGTGTCCGTAGACACTGAAATATAAATAGCTAACATTTCAGTGTCCGCAGACACTGAAAAAAACAAAAAAACAAAACACAAACACCTAGTAGGCAGCAGCCTTCAAGTGCACATCTCCAGATGTATGCACTCTTGCCCTATATGCATGGTAGCAGTATGGCAAGAGGAAAGCAATAAAAATAAAAAATATATATTTTTTCAACAAATAAATCCAAATTTAAGCAGTGTGCAGCTTGTTTGCATGGTGCGCCGCTATGCTTAGCCTGGCTGAAATCCTGAAAATGATAGACAAGTGCTACTGTGATAGAAAATGTCATCAAGCTGCTGTAGCATAGTGATACTGCCATGGTATAGCATGTAAAACATGTGCGATTCGAATCCCCCCTCTACCAAATTATTTAATAAATTTTAAGGAATTTGAATGCTAGATGTCAATCATATGACTCACGTATAGCACAGTAGGTGTGGGAATATGTAAAATATAAATGTAAAACATAATTAATAAATTTAATGAAAAAAATAGATTTAAACGATGCTTTGCTAGTGTAAGCATTGCTTACCTGCTTTCAGCTATGCTTACCTGGTGTAAGCATTGCTATGTGGATTTGCACAGAGCTAAGCATAGTTCAGCATATTAAAACTTACCAATCAAGGAAAAGTGCAGGAAAACTGCCCTATTTAAACTGCACAGGCAGGAATACAGCCATAACCATTTGGGATTGTTCACAGCAGGACCAAAATGTCTGGCATTGGTGAAGGTGTTCGCTTCCGAGTGCAACGTTGGGGCATCCAGGAGTCCAGGGTCATGGTTGGGCTCCTAGTAAAAAAACATGATGGCAGGCTGCTGCAGGGCCAGTACCAGGACTCACAGTACAGAGCGGAGGCCTAGGATCAGCTTGCACACAATCTCATCAATGCCACTGGCATACCCCGGACTGGTGGGCAGGTACGTCACCACCATAATGACCTGAAGCAGAGGAGGGGTGCACTCTTGGACCAGTGGATGCAAGAAGCCTGATCGTAGGATGTCCCACCTGTCTGTAAGTATGCAGTCTTATGTATCTCAAGGTATAGAAAAAGTTCAACTTGTGACTGTACAGGTGTGATTAATGTGGGATGTCTCCCCATACAGCTGCTGTGGGGAGGTCCCAGAATGCTGAGGCTCATGCCCAGTGACTGGCCTGGCTGCATCAGCAGTATGGTGAGTACAGAATACCCCCTACTATTAGCAGTAAGGAATCAAAATTATAGTAATGGTACTACCGCCTGTATATATAATTGTGCTGTAAAAGTCAGGAATAAATGCCTGTGTCAGGCTGCCATTGTTACAATGGAGTATTCCCAGCTGCTGTGTAATACAGATGTCAGTAGCAAACAAGGTACAATATGCAGGAGAGGAATATTAGAATATGTATGAGGTGTACCTGCCAATAAAGTGCCATGTCAGGGCTACTGTAACAGTTAGAAATGAAAAGCATTCCCCTGTGCAGATCATGCAGGCTTAGAATTGTGGATTTCTGATATGTACACAGATATGTATGTCAAAACTAATAAAGGTGATCCCATACACCTGAAAAATAGAAATGTGTATGTCCTGCAGAATGCATTAACTGAGGTAAACTGTGTTAGCATTGCTTGTCTGCAAACTTTAGAATGGGCATGTCAGATAACTGGAAAAAAGCAACAGTACATATTGCCATCAAAATGTGTTTTACTTGTTTGTCTGCCAGCAGTGTCTTGTGTTAACCTTTCAATTTCAGCTTTATGTAGCTGTGAATGTACTGAAAAATCTATAAGGCTAACAAGTGCAGATTTAAAACCTACACTGTGTACTCAGGAATCTAAATAGCAGTATGTAGTTGTAAAACAGTAAATTTGTGCAATCCAGCTAATGTGCACGTTTCACAAACAGTGACACCAATGTCTGTTGTGTATGCATAATGTGTACTGAAAATGGGAAACAAATAATGCAATATGTCATAATAAAAGTACTGTGCACAAAAATATGTACTAGATAGAAATGTCACAAGCAACAAACAACACGTCCGCAGTAGCTCAGTCTGATAAGAAATATGAATAGAAATACTAGTATGATGTGTATAACTATGAAAGGTGTATAACTGTTGTGTTGCTCAGCCCCAGTCCTACAAAAAGATGCAAGCTGGGACATCCATACTCTGCAGTCTGGCCCAGACAAGCCCCTCAAGTGTCATGCTGTCACGGATAGTTTCCCCAGTCACCAAGAAACCTGCACACAGATAATGTCACAGTAGATGTATGTGAAAGGCACAACACACACTCCAGGGCCTGCAACTGATATGTGAATCTGAAATATGTGTGGGAACAGCAATATAATCTGCACAGGGCCCACAGGTAAAGAAATTGGTATAGAAATAGGTCTGATGTGTATAACTAAAATAAGGGTACAATTACTCTGTTGATATCTACAGTTGTTGGTGTGCTGTAGCAGCCTCATGGCCCAGGTAGAGTGCAAGTGTGGTCAGAATATAGAGTAGTGAATAGAAGTGTACTGACAAATATACTTGATAGCAGTTGTCAATTGAATCTGTTCCCTTCCCCCACCACTCAACTGATTCAACCATCACACTGAAACCAACATTGGTATGTTCTTAAACAAACCTCTACTGTTGGGACCGTTGTTCCATTTGGTTTATCATTGTTTAAACTGTGTACATACTAATATTCCCTGTTGAATAATCATTTTATTGCCTGCCTGACATACCAATAACTGGCATGCTGTTGCAACCCTGAATGCCATTCCATTTATGTATGGGTTCTGTTTGCTATGGCACTGTTATAATTGCACTGTTTTGTAAATGGGAATATCCATGCATGCTATTTTGACTAATGTTGTAATGTGTTGTGCATGTGCATGTGCATCTAGTTCAACTTTCTGGTTTAAAAGACCATATCTGAGCTTGTTTCCCATCTTTCCTGTAACTAACCTACTGGAAAGCACTAGAAAGCCTTAAACTGATATAAGCCTTCTAGCTTAAAAGAGAGACTTTGGAGTGATTATCAGTTTTCTGTATTTTCTTGCTGTACTTAACTGTTTTCCACCTAAACACTGATTTTCCAGCACTTATTGTGATTTAAAAGCTTGTTTTTTTTCACATATTGTACTTATTTGACTGCCTGCACTTTTAAAAAGTTGTTTTTTATTTAAATAAATTGTTTAACTGTTGTAGGCTACACACTAAAGTGCGATAGCCTTTTCTGATCGCTTGTAGTCATTTAAAGCTGTTTTAAGTGTACTTTTTACTGCTTTTGCCTTATCTTTTCAAAAAAAAAATAAATACATTTCTTGTTTCCCGCCTTTCTAAGCTAGTATAGTCCAGTTTTCAGGCTAGTGCTGAATTCAGGGCTGTGTTACAAGTTTCTGAGTTGCCCATACCTTACTTGGATAGAGGGAAGTTTCTCTGTTCACTTGTGAGACAGGGGAACTTTGTGCAGCAATCTATCCCTGGAGGAGTGGTTCCAGCCCAGAAGTTAGTAGTTTAAAAAACGCATTCCACGGTTTTGTGCGCCGGGCAGCACCGGTAAGCTAGGGTTAAATTATTCCTGGCTCCACTAAGTCTCCTCTTCAGTTTTTCGCTTGAAACTAGTCTAACTCTCAACCTAAGCACTCAAAAAGCATTCTACAGTCCATCACTTGCTCAGACCTAATAGCAAGCACTAATATACCCTGACACTTGACTGCCCAGCTGGGCATGGCTCTTTATTCACTCCTCACCAACCAAGTGACTAAGCAGCTCACCCTACTATTCAGTCATGACATAAGGGCAACTTCAGGTGTACTCTCCAGTCCAGCTGGTGAATCTGGGTAGACTGAGGCAATGTTACAACTGCCTCATGTACACAGACAGCCCTCTCCTCCTACCACAAAACACTAACATATGTGACAGATGCAATTATACAGCCAAACTGGAGGCTAAGGTATCTCCACCCAAGACTGGAACAGACAGTCATGAGGAGAAGGTTAACACTTGCACCAAACCTCCAGCCTCACATAGACCTACTAAACCAGCACTGGCAAAAAATACACATAAATACATGAAATCATACTCAGAGGCTCTAAATAAAAACCTGCAAAAGCATCAGAGAGCTCCAAAGCAGACACCCAGAAAACCTGCACCTCCCGTCACAAACCAGACAACACATAAAACACAAAATCAATGTGCTGCACAATCACAGCCCTTAAGGGAAAATAACATACCTAACACACTAGTAATAGGTGGCTCAATAGTCAGGCAGACTGATGCCCCACTCACTAGACTGGACAAGGAGAAGGTTACTGTTAGCTGCCTGTCGGGAGCCAGAATCCATCACATAACACAAGTTCTCAGGTCACTCCAGAACAATTACAAATATGACTCTGTCATTGTTCATGTTGGTGTGAATGACCTGAGCCATACCTCCCTGGACTACATGAAAAGAGACATGGAAGAGCTCTCTGATCATGTAGCCCAGGTAGGTATGACCCTGACCCTGAGTAGCATCCTGCCCTCACCAAGAATGATAGCACAGTATAAAGAAAAAATTATCAATTTCAACAATTGGCTAAGCTTCTGGTGTCATTCAAAGGGGATCCAGTGTCTGTCAGCCTGGGATGACATGCTCGACAAGCTGCATTGCTTTGCAAGAGACGGCTTGCACCTGTCACCCCTTGGCTTTCGAATACTGGCCAAGGTTCTTGCTGCTCCCATAGTGCCTTTTTTAGGCAAGGCTCAAAATTCAAACCCACCTCCATAAACAGCACAAGTAAAAAAATGAGGGTTATGCTACTCAACGCCAGGAGTTTAAATCTCTAAATGCATGTGCTCGAAGAACTCCTAAGTATGGAGAACGTTGACATCTGTGCAGTAACTGAAACCTGGTTCAAGGCTCCAGAGAGCACTGCAGCACTACTGGGCTATAACTCATACCACACATTTCGGCCACAGAACACAGACCGAAACACAAAAGGAGGGGGTGTATCCACATTCATCAAGGACACCCACACCTCCAGGTTAGTGGCACAGCATGATACCTCTGAGATCATCCATGTGCAACTAACATCGGGCAAATCTGCAATGCAAATTGTGGCCTGCTACAGATCACCCTCCATGACCCAGGATCAACACTCCGCCTTTCTGCAGACACTGGAAAACATGAAGGTCCTACCGACCACCCTGATCTTGGGAGATTTCAATTACCCTACCATTAACTGGGAAAACTACTTGAGTACAAATTCCCAGGCTCAGCGCTTCCTGAAATTTATCAACTCAAATGCCCTGGATCAGCTGGTAAAATCCCCTACCAGAGGCCACAACATACTGGACCTGGTCATCACCAACATGGGTGACAGGTGCTCTGTACTGGAGGTCAGCCCGTCACTAGTTAGATCAGACCATAAACTAATCACCCTGGATGTCCACACCCCATCACCACCCCCAACCAAGGAAATCACAGTGAAAAACTTTTCTAAAGGAAACTTCATCTTACTTAAGGCAGAGGTGGTACTTTTCACAGATCAGACGCTAAATGATAACACTGCCCAAGATGCAGAATCCTTTACAATTGCAGTCTATGAGCACCTGCAAGGATGCCTGGATCATGCCATCCCTAGCAAGACCAAGACTCACTCCCCTAAGAGAAGGAAACCAGTCTGGTGGACCCCTGCCATAAAAAGGTTATACAACAAAATGAGGAAATTAGTTCAGAAAAAAAGCAAATCCCAAGAAGGAAAGACATCCCTGATCAGTATCAATAAGAAACTAACGTCCCTTATAAAATCATCCAAGTTTAACTTTGAAAGAAAAATAGCCAAGGATTCAAAAGATAACTACAGAGCCTTCTTTAGCTATGTCAAGAATCTAAGTGGCAACTCACAGATATGCTCTGAGATAGTGCAAAATAGCACAAAATATACTGAACCTACAGATATTGCCAACATACTGGCAGATAGATTCAGTGCAAACTTCACCTCCCTCTCACCTTCAAAAGGGCCCACAACAATACTGGAAAAGTGTAGTGTCCCAGAAATCACGGAAGCACAGGTGAAAATAGCCCTTTCAAAAGTCAAAAACACAACATCAATGGGGCCAGATGGTGTCCCAGGCTGTGTCTTGCACGAACTACAGAACAAACTAACCCCCCACCTAAACACGCTGTTCAACCTCAGACTCTCCACAGGCTACGTGCCCATAGAATGGCGCACAGCAATGGTTATTCCGTTCCACAAAGGAGGGGCCACAACTGACCCTTGTAACTATTGCCCCATAAGCCTGACTAGCCTGGTCTGCAAGGCTATGGAGCACATCATCATGGATCTCATTAACAAAGACATTGGGAACCTCCAAACACTTGACTCGGCCCAGTTCGGCTTTGTTAAGGGCAGATCATGCCTACTAAACCTGGTTGACTTCTTTGAGACAGTGACCAAGGCCATAGACAAGGGAAAGGTGGTTCACACAGACTACCTTGATCTCGCCAAGGCGTTCAACACCATTTCTCACTCAGGTATTATAGAAAAACTCACCAGCCTGAACATAAACCCCTATGTCACAAAATGGGTTGCCAACTGGCTTACAGACAGAACTCACATGGTAAGAATAGTGGGCTCCAGGTCTGACTCTAAACTAGTCACAAGTGTTGTCCCGCAAGGCTCGGTTCTGGGAACCCTACTGTTCGGCATATATTTCTCAGAGGTACAGGCAAACACAGGATGACTATGGCTAACCAAGTTCGCCGATGACTGCAAACTGGGAGCCATAATTGACTCTCCGGCTGACACGGACATCCTCCAAAAAGGCCTTACTGAGACAGACACCTGGTGTCAAAGTCATGGCCTCAAGCTAAATGCCAAAAAATGCATAGTCATTCCATTTGGGAAAAACAAAACCCCCATAAATTACCACATAGGCGGCAGCCCCCTTAATACAGAAGAGGTAATAAGAGATCTGGGGACCCAGGTATATAGTAATCTCTCCTTTGATAGTCATATTGCCAAAGTAGTTAGGAAATCCTTCTATGTGGCCCATCTAATTACTAAGGGGTTCACATCTAGAAATAAAGAGGTTATAGTGCTCCTCTACTCGTCACTCATCAGACCCATCATAGAGTACAATGCCCCATTTGGGATGTACCTCACAAGGCACTTCCAACAGCTTGAAAGACCACAAAAGCACCTCACCAAGAGGATTACTGGCCTCAAACATATGTCCTATGCAGCCCGACTGAAAAAGCTCTGGCTGTACGCAGTGGCATATCACTGACTCAGAGGTGATCTCTGCCTGACTTACAAAGCCATGTCCAACTCAGAATTGATGGACATGCTCCACCTAAAGAAATCCAAGTCACTGTGTGCCACACACTCTAGTGAGCTAAACCTCACCACAACAATAAACAGAACATGCTGGAGGGACAGATTCCTGTCACAGAGACTCCCCATGCTTTGGAACAAAATTCCTAACTACATTAGGCAGAGCCCCTCACTAACATTCTTCAAGAGAAGCCTTGACGAGTGGATGGATAACAGAAAATACACCCCTGGGATTACTTCATTGGCTCTGCTTGACAGAGGCTCAGTTAATTAATCAATGGGGCGTTGAAAGCCGACACACTCTGGCTAGGCTTATAAATGCCCTCGGGTAGATAGCCTAGTACCTACCTATGAACCTATGAACCTATGACTAACCAATATTCATTGTTAATTTCCACACCATAGCACATATGGGAAGGCAGATCCCAGTGGAACCACCTCTCCCACCCCATCTGGCTGAGGCACCAGGTCCCAGCATGTCTGGGACCCAACCCAGACCTCCCTCATCTGCTGGTCCTGCATCACCCTCAGGTGGAACCACTGCAGGCGATGGTGCTTGACCCCCCTGCAAGTGGGCGCGGTGAGGATGTTGTCACCCAGGACAAGGTCTATGGCATGGTGTGCAGTGTCCTCCAGATGGAGCTTGATGACTGCCTGTGGCAGGTGGAGGGCAGGCTGGCACAGCTAGAGGGGCAGGCAGCCCCTCCAGCCCAGCCCCCAACATAGCCACCTTCGGGGCTGTGAAGGAGTAGTGGTGACTGCCATCGGATGGGGACATCAGTGCCACTACTACCATCTGGGGGGCTCATATGTCTCGGATTCCCAACCACCCTCCACGTCAAGGTGTTTACCCCCCATGTGTCACACACCACCCCTGTCTGCTGTCTTGTCTGTCTTGTCTGTCTGCAAATGCAACCTCTCCTACCAAACCTCCCTCACCACACTTACCAATAATCCTTCCTTAACATCCCACTCTCATCTTAAAAAAAAAGGGCATCTGACTCACAAAAAAATCAAGTCCCATACATAGCTCTGCATTTTGCCCAGAGACATGTACCCATCACACAATCGAACCCTACCAGTCATCCGTATTGTATGATGCCCGCACACCT
>NC_056725.1:739823438-739825938 GCF_019279795.1 Protopterus annectens
ATACCTTAACAAACACTGGAAGTATATGTGTGCACACACTCCAAATAACATATTGTGGAAGCAGCTTTTGAGGTACTGACAGTATTCACTCTTCATGAGTATGCACCTTCCATCAAGTACAGGTCTTCAATGTCACACCAAGAAATGGTCTGCTGTCCAAGACATATGTCCATCACATTTGCCCACTCACCTGCAACAAAGGCAGCTGTGGATTGCACACATCGTACAAGCCATGAAATGGATCTCATACCCAAAAGGTATCACACAGGAGTGGGACATGTAGCCTTACCTCACCATTGCATATACCGTGGCAAACAGTGCAGACAGTCATGTATGTGATGAGAAAGTATGGGACAAAATTAATGTAGAAAATAACCAGATGGCCATCCAAGACAGATGATGACACATGTTGCAAACTGGTTATGGAGGCTACCTAGAAACATGCTATAACACTGAGGGAGTTTCAGGAATGTCTAGCAAGTACTGGTTGTGCAGTACCTGTGTCGAAAATTGCCTGTACTCTGCATAAGTGTGGCCTATGGGTTAGGGTTATCAGATGGGACAGTTGTTCCACAGGAAACATCAGACAGGGCTCTCTACAGGTAGCATATGCATAACATCAAAAGTCCCCCAGAGGCATGTGTTGCAATGTGTAATGGTGTACCAAGACCAAGTTCGAAACCTACAGACAGTATCAATTAAGATGCATGTGCTGCACAAGCAAGACCTCACTCCACCTCAGGCCCACCATCCCCATCTGTACCTTGCTGGTGCCAGTGTACACCTGTTTATTTGCCGTTCATTAGCAGGGACTAGGCCAGTACACATGGTGTTCTGAATTTGGGACACTGCAAAATGATACTCGTGTGTGGCCCATAGTTGTCAAGCATCTGCAAAAAACCTGAGGATGGGGAGGGGTGTCATCCTGAAACACAACAGTGAATTGAAGCAGACATCCAAAGCTCACTAGGGATTGCTGTATCTGCACACAATCAAGGTCATGAATTGTGGCAAACATAACCCCGACTCCACAGCAATAGTGAAGGCACCGTGTGACCTCCAAGGGCTATGCTCATGAGTTGACCTTGCAATCTTGAAGAGTTAGGGAACATTTGTACGACAGAGTGACCAAATACTGGCAAGTGCAGATGGGCATGCTAGTATAACCATTCCAGGAATAGTGACTGATGTAGTACACTTAACAGTTGATGCAACAAACCATCATGTTAAGGGTGTGCACACTTATGCACCCACATATTGTATGCATCTCAATCAGCATCTGCACAACTAACACATTTGTTTGATACTGCATTTGATTGCACAGGTCATATGTCACATATCAGGTTCATGTAATGTTAAGATATGCAGCATTGTGACCCCATGGCATATCAGGGAAGAGGGTGCCATGTCAATAAGGGTGTGTACACTTGTCAGAACCACAGTAAGGTTCAAAGGTTGTCAGAGTAATTGTATTTTATTGCTCATACATGCACCGCTGATGATGAGATGAGCAAATCAGACATCAGGCATTCACTATTGACATCTGTCCATATATTATCCCTGGTAAGTGTTGGACAAACACATAGGGGCTGTGAGCAACAGAGCAAACATCACTGACACACATATACACATTCAGCAATGGCATGTACACCTGAGGTATGTTGCTCAGTACATGCCAGGGTGCTGAACAGGTGCACAGCAATACTGTGTACATGGGTGCAGTGTGTTCCAGGGGAAGGGGTATCACCTGCTAACACAACTCATGCATCACAGAGATGTATAATGCTGGTAACTGGGATTGAATATAGCTGCAGTGCATGCTGTTGAGTGCCATATGTCATGCATGTTGACAGAGGGGTAATGAGAGGTCTGTGTGTAATATCTTTGTGCAATGTCACCTGTAAGTGTGTGTGTGGGTGTGTGTGTGTGTATGTGTGTGTGTGTGTGTGTGTGTGTGTGTGTGTGTGTGTGTGTGTGTATGTGTGTGTGTGTGTGTACAGTTAAGCAATGGCATATAGTTCTTAAAGTGTGTTTTTTGTTTTCCCCTCACAGGTGGCAAGGTGGGTCAAGGTCCCTCCTGTAGGCAAATTGATGTTAATGGCCATACAGACTCTGACAATGATGATAGGTGTGGTGAGGCACAGACAGAGTTGTCAGGGACTTAAGCTGTGCCATCGTTTGACATCCCACTGTTATCCACCCCATCCACGCACACAGTCACATTGCCTATACATACCCCATCACCAGTGGCCGTAGATGAGGGACAGTTGGCAGGTGGTGGCAAGGGACAGGACAGTGTGGTAACTATGGCAAGTGTATCTGGACACAGCAACCATAGTTGGGTGCCCGGAGAGATACCACACAGGCAGATGTACAGGGGTGCTCATAGGAGGGCAGCTGGTCTTCATGTCCCTGGCAGAAGTACCATAGCTGGTGCCACCAGACGCATGTTTCAGGCCATCATGGAGGTGCAGGCATGTATGGAATGTTATACCAGACA
>NC_056725.1:739830938-739878438 GCF_019279795.1 Protopterus annectens
TTTGAAGGTGAGGGACATCAGCAACAGTGAGAAAGGAGGGATAAGGGAAGTGAAGTACATGTGACTGTCCACAAAAGCCGATGTCAAGGAAGACCCAACCACACTCTCTCATGGAATCACACACATTATCACAGTTGGCAGGGTCAGGATTAAAACTCCTACCTGACTAGTTTGCTATACTACAGTATTACACAATTATTAAACATGCCACAGAGCTTATCAGGCTGATATATGGCCAAAGGGTTATTTCAAGGTGGCTGACATCAGCAGGCGTGCTACAGTAGGGCAATGGGAGGTGTAGTGAGTGTGAATTGCTTCAAAATCATTAATATCCACACACACACACACACACACACACACACACACACACACACACACACACACACACACACACACACACACACTTGCCAATACTGACATGCATGGGTTCATTGCTTCGTAGGTGTGTAGTAGCTGACTGTGCCAGAAGGCTGTACAAGGCTAGGCAAAGGGAATACGTTGGCATCAGGCCACATGACAATGGTTTCCAGTGTGGCTCAGAGGTGTAGCCCCTGGATTGGCCCACACAGGTGGGTATTGTGTTCACCATCCACTCATCTGGGTTAATATTGTGGGTGACCAGTGCTGTGCAATGCTTGCCATGTATGTGATCTATATTCCATAACATGGACAGTGTCTGGGTTGTGCACATGTCCCACATGCATGTTCTGTGACATGTGGAAGTGTACTTGGGGTCTCTGTGTGATGTTGTGTGGACAGATTGTTATCATCTGATGTGGCATTCCTGACCTCATGTGGTGAGACCTGGCTATGGAACTGAGGTCATGGCTGTACCTATTCTGACAGCATGATAAAGGTATTCAGTGGAGTTAGTTGCATCTGTCTTTACAGGGCATGTGTATAAGGCATGGTATTGCCTTTGTGGGTTGCATTTGCAGACTCTACAGTTGTTGCAGGCATCCAGTGGGGAACATAGCAAAGGACCACTGTAAGGATTTATTTGCCTATTGTAGGGATGGAACAGGGTACTATGTCCTTTGACTTGCTGGATAACACACACTCAGTCAGGAGATGTTACACATCACAGTACATGCTGATGTCAGTGGCAGTGTTGTGGTCAACAGGCATGTAGTCCTCTGCAATCACACCATGGTTACTGTCTGTGGGCAATATGCAGGGAACTACTAATATAGTGGTTGTTGACTAGCCAAGTGTGTTTGTGTATGAGCCATGGGTGGAGAGTGTTCTCTGAGTAATACAAGGGTTGCCTATATTGTTCACCAATCCATAATGTCACATGTAGGGCTATGGATTGTCTACACCAGCCTCTCTGCTGTTTGACATCAACATAATAATTTAGCAAAACCCACCCCACAATGCGTCCTGTCATTACACAATCACAGCAAATGCCACACAGGATACTGATGACAGACACACACACACACACACACACACACACACACACACACACACACACACACACACACACACACACACACACACACACACACACACACTTGCCAGTACTGAAATTTAACCCCCTACCTAGCTATATATTGCTACTATAGTGTACCACATTTATCACACATGCCATGGAGCTTATTGGATGGATGTTGTCCAAAGGTACTTCTAAGGTGAGGAACATCACTAGCCCTTGTAAATACTGGCATTGGATGATGTAGTAGGTGAGAGATCCCAAAAATAATTTTATCCTAATTACATATTTACATTTGCGAATTACATATTTACCTCTATCTAACAACCTTTACGGACCATTATGTTACACATTTACCACATATACCATTGACCTGACATTGTTTAGTCTTCGCAACAGATACTTGTAAGGTGGATGATATTTGCAGGACTGCTAAAGTCAGGCTCTGAGATGTGTACTTGCTGTAACTGGGGACACAATCTTTGAGGTACACACATACATATGCATACACACAAACACTTGCCACAGATGAGATTCAAACCCATAGCTGTGTAGTTACTGCTACTACATTGTCCTGCATTTATAGCATGCACCACAGAGCTTATAGGGTTAGCCCTTCTCCAAAGGTGCATTTCAAAGTAGATGACATCAGTAGGCTTGCTAAAGTAGGGCAATGGGAGGTGTAGTGACTGTGAATGGCCTCAAAAGCATTACTATGTATACACACACACAGACACACACACACACACACACACACACACACACACACACACACACACACACACACACACACACACACACACACACACAGAGTTTCACAGTTGCCATGTCTGGGATTAGTACTCCTACCTAACTAGTACATACCACTACAGCATTACACAGTTATTGCACATGCCACGGAGCTTACAGGGCTGAATTCTGTCCAAGGAGGTGTTTCACAGTGACTAACATTAGCAGACTTGCTAAAGTAGGGAAATGGGAGGTATAGTGACTGTGAATGGGCTCAAAAGCATTACTCTGTATACAGACACACACACACACACACACACACACACACACACACACACACACACACACACACACACACACACACACACACAGTTTCCATGTCTGGGATTAGAACTCCTACCTAACTAATACATCACACTACAGCATTACACAGTTATTGCACGCATCACAAAGCTTACAGGGCTGAATCTTGTCCAAGGAGGTATTTCACAGTGACTGACATCAGCAGGCTTGCTAGAGTAGGGCAATCAGAGGTGTAGTGACTGTGAATGGCCTCAAAAGCATTACTCTGTATACACACACACACACACACACACACACACACACACACACACACACACACACACACACACACACACAGTTTCACAGTTGCCATGTCTGGGATTAGAACTCCTACCTAACTAGTATGTTACACTGTAGCATTACACAGTTATCGCATGCACCACAGAGCTTATAGGGTTAACCCTTGTCCAAAGGTTATTTCAAGGTGAATGACATCAGCAGGCTTGCTAAAGTAGGGCAATGGGAGGTGTAGTGTCTGTGAATGGTCTCAAAATCATGGATCCCTACACACACAAACACACACAGTTTCCATGTCTGGGATTAGCACTCCTACCTAACTAGTATGTCATGCTATAACATTACGCAGTCATTGCACGCACCACAGAACTTATAGGAATGATCCTTCTCCAAAGGGGTATTTCAAGGTGACTGACATCAGCAGGCTAGCTAAACTAGGGCAATGGGGAGTGCAGTGTGTGTGAATGGGCCATAAACCATTCCTCTGGAAACACACACAACACTCAGTCACACACAACTTGACAGGACTGTGTATACTACTGCTAGATGAATAATGACTTGTACTGTCATGTTACACAGTTATTACAAGCACCACAGACGCTATAGTGCTGAGGGCTACCAGAAGCAAATGTCTACAGTGATAGACATTGGAACATCATGTGATATTGGCCAATTGGATGTGTGGTGGGTGGGACAGGCCTCATGATGGGAAGCTCTTTGTCACTGTCTGTCTCTTTCTTCCTCACATCTCTGCTTGTGTATGTTTGACCTACTATATTGTGTTGTCCTTGGATATATGTGTGCATTCCTATCTGATATGTGTGCAAAGCATGACTGGTGTGCAATGTGGTGTGTGTGCACAGAAATCTGTGACTGACAGATATGTATAGTCCACTGTTGTTGCCAGACATAGGATTCATTTCTTTAAGTATGGGAGCATGCCCAGTATGACCTTCTGTATTGAATGTGTGACTCCATTCCAGGTAGGTTGTACTCCAATGCAGGCATTTGTGTTCTACACCTACAGCTAGCAACCTGTTTTTGCAGGATATCTGTAGATAGGTTGACAATATGGAGTCACCATGGGCAAAGTATAGTGGGATACTGTAACTAATTGTGACTGTGCTGCTTGTGCTACATGGTTTTGGTGTTAGACATATTCAGACATATGTACTGTTTTACACTGTGATGTATTATATCATCAACTACTGACAGATATACTTATTTGCTCACAGTAATTTTCTAGGGAATACAAGATGAATGAAGCTGTGTCCAGTATTGTAGTCTGCAGCCTACATATTCTTGCACACTGCCATTCTGGAGGGGAGCTGCAGACACTTGCTGATGGGTCTGTGTAAATGGTCCAGCATCTTTGTACTGTCGTGGCTGAGGATCCCCTGCTTGTACATCTATTGACTTGACAGAATGGCCATATCCTGCTGTGGCCATACCTCACAGCTGTATAGATTCACATAGGTTACCCAGAGGCAGGGCTCATATATCTGGTCAGTTCTCTTTCACATTGTGGTTTATGAGCAGGTTTGTAGCCACTCATTCCTGGGTTTGCAGGCAGGGATAGTATGGGCACACATCAGAGTTTCAGACTTAACACACTCCATGGCATCCATGCTTCTACCCCCCCATTATTCAATCCTCTTCTAACATTATGAAAGTGATATGTGATAAGTATCCCTATAGTTATCCCTTCATCCCAGCAGTAATTAGGGGTTGGTCCACAGTTCATGCAGTAGGACATGGCGGGCATGCTACTGTGATTTGTTGACATGGCCTTGCATTTGTGTTCTGTGGACTGTGTTATGTCGTTATTTGGGACTCCATGAGATAACATACATTGCCAGTATGGGTGAGGCACAGGCCTTTGACAGAGGACTGTAGGGCATTTGGTAGTGATGCAGGCCATCTGTAGCAGGCCAGTGCATTCTGTCACTCCTACAGTCCCAGACTTCAAGCCACTGGATTCCCCTAAGGCGACAGGGTTGGTGTGCAAGGTGTTAATGGCAATAGTTTCTGTCCTTATTAATCTATTGGTGTGGATGCTGGCGGGGTGCTGCTTACAGCTAGGGACACACCTGCATGGGACACCTCTTCAGCATGCTGCATTCTGTGGGTATTCCCATACAGAAGTGGGTGCCATACTGTACTCATTCCCAACAACAGGGATATGACCTGTGATGAAGCTGTAGCTTATGGTGGGGTGAGCTGAGTGCATGTGTGCTATAGAAGCTTCTTGCAGCTGACTCACAGATATATGTGGGGCATTCCCCTTATGCTGGCTTGTGCGGGGACATCAGCAGTTTCTCAGTACTTCATAACTGTTCCTTCTGTGGTCTGCCAGTGTTTGGCCAGGCTACATCAGTATTACATACTGCACAGACAACTAATGTGCTGCTAACCTGTATGTACAATTCCAAAGGTGTGTCCATGTGACAGTTACATTTTATATACTCTGTCTAGGGTACTTCCACCTGTGTATTGTGTGTATATCTGGGCCCACATTCATGCCATGTCCATCTTTTAGATGGTGACATATATTACATCTGAACAATTAGTATGGACTACCGCTGGATTGGGTCTTTCTGGGATGCATTGTTTTTGGCACTGCAGTTGTTGGAACATGGCACTGTCATCAACAGTACTGGCCATAGGCCACTGGGAAACAACCCCATACATACATGCTGACCACTTCCACACAATATACAACACACAGCAACCTAACACACAGAGCCCTGCATATTGTACACATGTAACAATCTATCCTGCTAATTTGGCCAGCTCAGGTAATCTGTGCTCCACTGTTATTATACCTCCATGTACATGTTACTACATTTCTACGTAAGATTATGGGGGGAGGCACACCTGACAACTGTAAACATTTGCTATGACTGTACTGGTGTTTCATGTACTCTGTTAGCTTCCATTTCATTCTGTATTCTGACCTATCATTCAGACTAGAGGCATATCAGTGTAGTACAGATCTTAGGTTTTATTGACCTACATTTCAGTTTCAGATTTCTTACCCTTCAGAACTAACATCCAACTGCCTGACCTGTTGTAGTCTGTCTGTGTTGGTCTGGAGGGGGGCTGTTCTCCATTGCCATCAATCGGAGGCCTTAGCACAGTCTTTCTTTGTTGTCATCTACACCTTTCCTGCTGGCTGAGACTATTGTTGGGTATGTGAGCCTCACTGACATGCATGTGTGTGACCTATGGGCACACATTTGGCCCACCACATGTCCTGCAGTGGAATTTGTCACCTTGTCTAGTACTACCTACTATGTTGACACCAGTATTTGTTATGGATTTCATGCTGCCCATATAGATATCTACTATCTGCTGCCATCCCATTCAGCCACCCGATTCCCTTGCATGCTCACATCTGTATCATAGATACAAGTAGCAGAACATACTACTTCATTCAGCAACTGGTGGGGAGAGTGACTTCCCTTGTGGCTGTGCCAGTATTGAGGATGGTGCTGAAGGGTTGACTATGTCGGATGCACATAGTACACTCCCTATATATGGTTAAGCACAGGTAGTGCCATGTTTGGCATCCCTTTTACTGTATGTGCGAGTCAGAGAGAGGTGTCATTTCTTGGATTCCTACCGTGTCAGTGTATGTGCTATGTGTTGCCTCTTTGCCGAAGCCTGGGCATACTGGGCACACCTCCTTCTGCTTACAGGGGCAGGCTCAGGTTGTTCCTCCTCTGAGTCAGTCTGTGCCTGTGCTGGCCTTGGCAATGGTGAAGGGCTGTGTGGCCCTGCCCCATGCTGTTCCTGCTGCAGCTGTTTCCACAGGATCATATTGTGTAGCATGGCACATACAATGAAAATTTGGGTACATGTAGTTGGAGAGTACTGCAAGGCTCCAGCAGATATGTCCAGGCACCGGAACAGTGACTTGAGCATCTCAAACACATGCTCTATTATGATTCTGGTGTGTGCATGTGTCTCATTATGGAGTTCTTGTTCAGATGTGTGTACATTTCTGATGGGTGTCATCAGCCACAGCTCCAATGCGTAACCAGCATCCCCCACTAGGTGGCCATATGGGATGTCCCCACTGGCAAATCTCTGGTACAGCTGCGTCATATGCCAGATGTGAGAGTCATGATAGCTTCCAGGGCTGCCAGCACACACATTCATCGCACATGACCTGGCAGTTCATGGAGGGGAAGCCCTTGCAGTTTATGTTGACCTTACCCTGCTTGCCGGGTGGTGCTTTGATGTGTATGTGTTTGCAGTCTATAGCAACCACTACCTCAGGGTATTCTGCTATTTGGTGGAAGAGACACATATTGCTGGTCAACTCCTCATGGGTGTTGTGGAAATATATGTGCTCACTGGCGTGTGCTGACATGGCATCCAGGAACTGGTGGAGTACCCTGGATGCTGATGCCTGTGAGATCCCCACGATATCCCCAGTTGGCCTTTGGAAGGTACCTGTGGCTAGTATTCTTAAGCCTACACATACCTTGGTATCCACTGGGATGGTTTCCCCTCTATTGGTAATGTGGGTGAGTCGTGGCTGGCACAGCTCAACAATTTGCTGTAGGAGGTCCCTGTCCAGCCTATAGCACTCCACTGTCTCCAGCTCATGTAGCCCCTGGTAGTTTGCCCTAGATTTGTACACTCTTCTCCTTCTCCTCACTGTGGGTTGGTCATCAGCACCCTCAGCCTTTTCTACCTATTGATTTATGAGAGTGAAAGCAGCCCCTATCATTTTATTGGTTTTGTTAGGTAAAATTTCCCCGTTTTGTGTACACCGGTGGTGTAGAGTTTGTGGGAAAAAAATAGTGAAAGCTGTTTTCATAGTTTATAGTAGTGGGCTGGGCTGCTACCTGTGTAATTGGCTGATTCTGAGACAATTCACCTGCCAGCTATGCTAGTTTTCCTCAATTACCTTCCTACTGCTATTTTCCCTTTCCGTTGCCTTCCTGTTTAAGCCCCAAGGTGCGCCGTGCAAACCCAGTGCTCAGATGTGAACGGAGCTGCTATTTCCTGTTTTTTTTGTTTAAAATCCAGTGCAGAGCACGCACACCCATTTAGGCAATGTAAATACTTCTAGGCAGTTTTAGACACACCCCCTTCCTTAACTGTGCTTAACTAAGGGCAAACATGGGCCACTGTGCTCCAATAAGCATACAGCAGTCATGACACTCCCCCTCATGAGGTCATCTTGCTCTTAGGCTTACACCTTGGTGTTATTGCATCTACATGGTTGGGTGCAAGCTAGCTCTGAGGGGAAATCTGTGATTCAGTATCATTTCCCTCATTTGCATAGAACTGACTGCTAATGCATGGTTACAAAACCGACACTCGACCTTCCCCCTTAGCAACCACTGTTCCATGGTCTTGTTGCATTATGTATACCATTGACTATTATGGCAAAATGTTGATTTTGGTTTAAAAGGTTATTTCCAGCTTTTTTTTCTTATTTCTGGGCCGATCTTGTTTGTGCACCATTGCCCTACGCTTAAACGGCCAAAATTGGCCAAACAAAAAAGTTATTTTTTTATAATTTTGAAACTAGTTTTCATGCCTATGGCCATATATTTGGCCATTGGAATGCCTAACCCTTATAATACATGCTTTTTTATGAGCTGTCATGTCTCCATTTTGTAGTTTGCAGAAATGTATTCAGCTACTAGCCGAATACATTTCTGCAGTCTACACTATTCCTGCACGGATGCCTGCCTGCTTCCTGGATCACTAATTCACCTCATTTGCATGGTTTTCAACAGCAAATGAGGTAATTAGCATACAGGGGCTGTGTCCATGTAGGGATAGTGCATGAGTGCTCATGCACATCCAGGGAGATCATTCCTGGATCACATGTCAGCCATATTGCCTGCAGCAGCTCTTGCACTATTCCTGCACACCGTGCAGAGCTTGCTGAATCTTGGGGATTGTCTTGGTCCAGAGCACATATGAGCTCAAAAGATGTAACAGCTTCCATCCCATCTATAACAACATTGAGCAGTAATATATTTCTATAAATAATACAAAGCTACTGTTCTTCACCTACTATGTGCTGTGTGGAGAACGTTAGGAAAAGATTACTTAGATGGGGACAGCATCCATAAAACCAGTTTTATACCCTTATGTTCAACCATGATGTATTGCTTGGACATCCCATTTCACTCAGTGCAGTGAAAGAGACCAGATATAATGTGATCTACCCAGAGGCAGGCAGAAGCACTACACCCCAATAGTATCAGAAATACAAATGTATTAAAATGGATCATATACAGTAGTAAGTGGTTGCTAGACCTTGAACCTCGAAGCTAGCTTCTTTTAACCATACACTCAGCTGTGTACTATACAGTACAATTGTTTGCAGTAGTCAAGAATATATGCAGTGTACTGAAAACACCTCATATACATTTCAATGGATCATACAAAGACATCTGGTAGCCCCAGTCCATCAGTAGGGCCCAAGCTTCACAAAGGATTACCCATTCCCATAACAGAACACACATGATGACAACAACCACATTCTTAAACAATGAAAAAGAACATTTGCTGTAAGTAATGGTGAGAGATGGCTTATAAGATTACATATGCCATGCAGTTTCTCATGTGTGAAAACACAAACGTCAGTCAGACCTCATGAGGATATTGCTATCAAAAGATGAAACAAATGGGAAGGGGAAAGAAGTACACCCATTACAGAGTATGGAACCCACTATTTAAAGCAGGATTTAAGCATATACAAACATGGTGCATGTCATAAGAAGTTTGCCTCTTAGTTGATGCACTTCGTCACAGGAATAAAAGTGAAATAATATAGAGGAATAGATAGTACCTCTCACAATAAGGCCCATCATTATAGCTCACACTGTTCTGATAAGTTTAACTATTTAAGCTGACTGTTCATTGCCTTCTGTCTCCTTGGCTAATGGGTACAGCATGATGGATCCCAAGTCCCCCATCACTTCTCTGTCATCCTCATCTTCCTATGTAGGGGGTCCAAATGGAGATATGATAAAATCAGCAAGAAAGGGAGAGTGGTATTCCTTGAACTGAATTCATCCTCAGGTCTTGGTGAGTAAATTCACGAGGTGGACCCTGTTTTTAAAAATCTCAACAAGACGACACTGATATATAGACTGCATTTTATATAGCATGTATCATGGGCAGAGGAAGTTTAAAAATAAAAAAGACAGCTGGGTGCACAATTATGTATTATTATTACTATTGTACAAGAAGCCCAGAATTTCTAGATAGAAGGCATTCAATAAGATTAAGAGACAAATTGGGGGAAAGAAAATACTTGCAAAAGAAGACTGTCAAAACCTTCAAATGCAAATTTCTGTTCATTAATACAACATATCTATGAAAAAAATTATATAGACCTGTCAAAAGCCTTTGACATGGTAAACCACCATCTGCTCCTTTTCTGTTTATTCATTCAACTCTCATCATCTGCTCTAATACCCTCCTCTGAACTACAAACCCTAACACAGAACATATTTACTCACAGTTGAGGCATGGTTCTTGAAACGCTGCCTACTCTTCTATCTCCACAGGCTAAAGTTACATAAACAAATGTAAAATAAAAAAAAATAAATAAAAATAAAAATATAGACCTAGAAAATTTGGGCTGTTTGGAAAAAGAAACAAAAGAGGAAGTGTAAAAATATAAAGAGTAAAACCTACTGCCAGATTCAGTAAAGTCTACATGCTCCATTTACACAGTGTGCACATTACAGCGTGCCATTTTGGATTCAGTAAGTAGCTTTACACTGTGTCTAGAGCCATGTAGAGCCGCGCAAACAAGGTAAACACCATGTCATGCAAATTACAGCATAAGCCGCTGAATTGTATGCTAATCACAACATAAAGATATACACTATCCACTTGACCTCCACCCCCTAATCAGCCAATCTTAATCAACCTATTTTAAATCACTCACCGCCCACTAATCCAACCAACCCCCTCCTCCAATACATCTCATCTTACATCCTTATTACTTCCCTCCCTCTAGTGTTGCCTCTTCTTCAAGCAATCCTCCATGACAACTACTCTCTAATACTACATTCAACCTTCCTGCTCCACCCTAATCTTACCTCTCTGACACTTCTACTTTATTTTCTAACTTCCTCCTCTTTCATAGACGCTCACCCTCTCCTACTCACTACCTTCCAAGCCAAGTTTCTCAACTTACTAGAAACCTCTATACTACATCTCCTTTCCTCCTTGACCTCTTATGACACCAACTTATCTTTCCTAAAAGAATCATCAACACTCTCCCAAGCATGCAACAACCACAACATCACCCTGTGATGCTTTATTTCTCCCTCTCTATATAACTTCTCTTACACTCGACTCTTCAAAACCAAGGGCTTGTCACACCCTCTCTCTCTCTCCTCTAGAATCAAACTAAAGCATTACATGTACAGCTTCTCCACTCCCAAGCTCACCCTACTTGTTAGAATTCTTCTAGCTGGTGACATACACGCTAATCCAGGTCCCTCCATGTAATTACCTACTTCTATCCAAACAACATCCTTCTCCTCCATCCTCACCTCCTCAACCCCCTCTTTAACCCTCTCCTCCCTGTCCCCTTAAACCTTATCCATTTTATCTATAAACATATAAAGTCTGCTAAACAAAACCACTGAACTTCACCCATGGATTTCCCATAATACTCCACACATCTTAACCTTGTCTAAAATCTGGCTAAAACCCAGTATCTCAAACAATTAAATTTTACCCCTAGGATACAATATCTATTGCCAGGATAGAATCTCAAAACAGGAGGTGGCGTAGCCATACTCTACTCTGAATAACTGAACCTTTCCCCCCATCCACCCATCCACCTGATTTTCACCCTGCAAACTATTAATAATAAACTGCCACATAAACACCCACAAAAAAAATTGCTATTCTTTCCATCTATATCCCACCAGGCAAAAACATCCCTATTCTTGAAAACATATTGTCCTGGGTGTCAGAAAACATACCCTATGAAACTGTCATACTGGGTGATGTAAATATTGACTGGATAAAACTAAGTGCAAACTCCCCTGTCCAACACCTGTTTGTTATCTACTTTTCTGAAGTACAGGCTAACACAGAAGGTCTTTGGCTAACAAAGTTCACAGATGACTGAAAACTAAGAGCCATAATTGAAACTCCTAACAATATGGACATCCTACAAAAGGGCCTCACTGAGACAGATGCCTGGTGTCAAAGCCAGAGCCTCAAGCTCACTGCCAAAAAGTGCATTGTCATCCCCTTTGGTAAAAACTCTGTATCCATGAGCTACCACATAGGTGGTAGTCTACTTAACATCTAAAGTGTGATAAGAGACCTTAGGACACAGGTGGATAGTAGTCTCTCCTTTGATAATCACACCGCCATGGTAGTCAGGAAATCCTTCTACGTGGCACACCTCATCACAAAAGGTTTCTCATCCAGGAAAAAAGAGGTAATTGTTCCCCTCTACTTGTCACTCATTAGACCCCATTATAGAGTACAGTGCCCCTTTTGGTATGTACCTCACAAGACATCTACAACAGCTGGAAAGGCTGCAGAAATACCTCATAAAGAGGATTACTGGCCTCAAACAGATGCCCTATGCAGACCGTCTCAAAAACCTCCAGCTTTACTCTGTCGCATATCGCCTACTCAGGTGTGATCGCTGCCTAACATACAAAGCTATGTCAAACTCAGAGCTGTTGGACATGCTCCACTTAAAGAAATCCCACTCCCTCCGAGCTACATGCTCTAGGGACCTAAACCTTGTCACCACAAAAAAAAGAACATGCTGGAGGAATAGATTCCTGTCCCAGAGACTTCCCATACTCTGGAACAAACTACCTATCAATATCAAACAAAGCTCCTCATTAGCACTCTTTAAGAAAAGTCTTGATGATTGGATGGGAAATAGGACATTCACCCCAGGGATCACCTCTGTGGCTCTGCTCGACAGTGGCACAGGAAAATAATTTTCTTGAGTGGTGAAAGCCAAGGTACCTTTTTTGCTAGGCTTGTATAGGCCCTAGGGCCAATAGCCTAGTACCTACCAATGAACCTATGAACACATCAGTTTCTTTGGATTTACTCAACTCACTACAACCCCAGCTCACTTAAATAAACATTCCAACTCCAGCACTATCCTTGATTGGTTACTGACAAGTGATCCACACCTCTGTCACAACCCTAGTTCATGTCCTGATACTTTAAGTGACCGCCTTCCCATCTATACCCAAAGACACTCTCCACAACTATACAAACCTCATCTTTATAAAGACTGTCAGAAACTCTCTAGCTTCAACTCCACAACATTTAATGAAAGACTCTCATCAATAAATTGGTCCAATCTGCATAGTCTTCATTTAAATGATGCCGTGCTAAAATTCAACCACATCTTCCTAGACATCCTCAACACACTAGCACCCCTTAGAAAAATTAGGATAAAATCAAATTATGGCCCATGGTTATAAAAGACATGTGTTCCCTTATGCAACAAAGAGATTCTGCTTGAAAACATGGCTAAAATACAAATTCCCTACTCACCGTCAAATGTTTAAAGAACTTATAAAGTGAACAAAAAAAAATCTACAATGACAAGAAAAAAAATTACTGTAAACCCCAACTAGCAATCACTCTAATCCCAAAAACTTCTGGAGAACTATCAACTCTATCCTTCACCTTGGAAGCCCTCAAACGTGTAATCCATACCCTAACAATTCAACACAGGACACAACCTCGCTCCTCAACCATTATTTCCTTGATAGTATCCATAAACTGAACAACACTGACCAGAAATCCAATTCTACTATCACTCCCCAAACACCTCCTAACAAAACTCTTTCTCTCTTTAACCTATCCCCACCACTTATATAAAATATCTACTCCAAATCTAAAACCATGTTCTCCTTCTGCTGATAATCTACCCCCCTTTCTCAAACTTGCAGCTGACTCAATAGCTTATCCAATTTCTATACTTATCAATAGATTGGTTCGTGATGTTCCTGATATCTGAAAATCTTTCTATGCAGTACCCTTACACAAAGGAAGCAACTCCACTGATCTATCTAATTTTAGACCTATATAGATTATTTTCCCTATATCAAAAATCCTCAAAAATGTATACACACTCAGCTGCTCAAATTTCTTAGCCAAGAATATCTTCTGACACCTACCCAACATGGTTTCCATCCAAACCATAGTACTATTACAGCCCTTTTATCTTCCACTTATACAAAAGCTGAAGCCCATGATAATAACAAATCTGTCTCATGTCCATAGCTCTCAACCTATTAGCACAAAAAATCTGGACAAAGCCAAAAATAGTGGGGTTACAAAGCTCCAAAAATAGGGACACATTTTAAATATTGCCCTTATAAACTTATAAAGTTGTTAGAATAAAAGGTCTTGTATTATCATGCATTTTCTAAAGGCTGTGGAGTCTGAAACTCACATATCTGTCAGTATTTAGTGAATTCAGTCCTCCTTGATTTGCCACAAAAATCCAGAAAAAAACATAACTTTTATGAGGAACAGACCAAAAATAAGAGACACAAATATGTACATTCTGTGAAAATCTCTACAGTTGAGAGGTATGCTCATGTCTGTTCCTAAACCTGTCAAAAGCCTTCGGCACAGTATCCCATTCTAAACTCCTAACCAAATTAACCAACTTCAGTCTCTCAGCTTCCACTCTTGAATGGGTCTCCAAGTATCTCTCAAACAGACTGCTATCTTTCAAATGGCATTCCTCTTGCTCCCCCTTCATATCCATCCATACAGGTGTTCCCCAGGGCTGCATCCTGGGATCCCTTCTATTCAACATCTTCACTAAGGACCTCTATACCTCTTGCTATCACTCCACTCTCATTCAGTAAGCTGATGATGCTACACTCATCTCCTCTTCTGAAAGTATCTCTCAACTCCACAATTTTACCCAAAACTCTTTTCTCCCTGTAGAAAGATGGCTCACCGAAAATCAGCTTATTTTGAATACTAAAAAGACTAAAGTTTTACTCTTTCTCCCAAAAATCACTTTCACATCTCAAACCTACCTTTGCCATCTCATCCATAAATAAAACCATCATTAATGTAGAATCACACACAAAGCTACTTGGAATGACAATAGATGATCAATAAAATTTGACCTCCATGTCAAGCAATCCATAAAAAAACAAAAAAACAATAACTGGGTCTCCATTATAGGAGCAAAACATTTGTGACTCTAGACGCTAGGTTCTCCTTGGCTCAAGCTTATCTACATCCAAGCCTTCTCTATGCTGCTCCAGCCCTTAGAAACCTTCAATCTTCCTTAGTTACTAAGCTTGAATAGGCATACAGTAAAATCACAAAATGTGCTGCAAACCTACCACATACCTCTCACCACTGCTTGGCACTTAAGAACCTACAGTGGCTTGAATTCCCCCATCAGCTTCAACTTCCCTAACTCTACATAACTCACTTCTTACTCAACAAATCCTCAGCCTGCCCTTCCCTATCCAATCTTGTGTCATGCTACACCCCTACGTGCCCACTCCGTAGCAAAGGCCAACTTCTTCGACAAATATACAAACCCAATAAAACTGCTGGTAAAGTATTATACACATATTCAGTATCTCATAATTGGAACAAATTCCCACTCAACATAAGATGCATGACACATTCCAGAAGTTTAAAAAAAAAAACTAAAAGTTTCTGTATCTAAATCGTGGATATGCCCCTATCATAACCCCAGGCAAAGCCTTACCTTTTCCTTCTGCTCCTAATTTCTTGCTCTACTACTTTTACCTACAAACACTTTCATAATGTCAAGGCTTAAGAGTGAACCTGTAAGCCATTGTAAAAAATAGACCAATAGCATGCCTTCTGACAACATATAAATTATATAGTGGAACTAATGCAGACAGAGTTTATAGCCATCTAGAAAAAAAATCACTCATGGCAATGAAAAAAGGTAATAAATGAAAATCATATGGAAAAAATAATAATTTATTGTCAAACAGAGCCATAACAAAGAGCTGCAAAAAGGAGAAGAGTCTGAGTATGGCATGGATAGATTACAAAAAAAAAAAAACATTCAACAGCATCCAACATTCAAGGATGAGGGAATACTTACAGATGCATATGATACACCCTACATTGATCAACAACATTGAGGGGACTAGGAAACAGTATCAAACCACTTTGCAACTAAGCAATAGCAAAGGGTAAATTATGATCTCCAGGATAAAAATTCAAAGGGGGTATATTCCGGGGTGATTCTTTGTCACTGCTGCTATTTTGTCTTGCCATTAACTCATTAAACTGTTTACTTCACCAATTAGGCTATGCTTACAGTTTAACTCCCAGAAATCAACTTTGTTTAATGACATCTCATCAACTGTTTGTGGGTGACTTAAGAGTGTACAGTTCATTGGGTGAGGATCTGAAAGCATGACTACAAATGGTTAAAACTTTCTTAGATGATAGAAGAATTGCATTTGGTCTTGATAAATGTGCAAAAACAACATAAATAAAAGGAAAGCCGCAGCACCAAGAAAAAAAAAATATCATCCTGTGACAGGAATATGATATAAAGGAACTTGAGCAAGGGGAGAAATAAACCTTTGAGAAAAGATTAAGGGTCAACAAAAAAACATGAGCACACAAGAGCAAAGTTCAGTAAGGAGTATTTTCAGAAGACTAAAGCTATTACTGAAAACAGGCTTGACATCTAGAAATAGAGTTCTGGCTGTAAATCAATTTGCTCTTCTTGTTTTAACTTTCAGCTATGTCATGACTGACTGACCCCAAAAGCATTGAATCAGTTAAAAAAGAAAACAAGAAAAATGCTTCATACTTATCAGGTTATGTATAAAATACATATTTTCCTAGCATGAAGGAAGAGTCGTGGGAAGAGAAGGGTTATAATCAGTTTCAACAATTATAAATATATTATGTCATTCTATTACATTTGTAATACAGATGGTTGATAAATAGATATAAAAAAGATGGTATAAAAATGATGACCTCATTGGTTCCAAGCATACTGAAAGCTCTAAAGCATGAAGAGAACATCTTAGTTTAGCAGAAACATATCAGAACAAAGTGAGAATAGAAATCAAAACAGAAGTAGACAAAAATAAGACAGCAGTAGAAAGTGCCAAAAACTGGAGAAAGAGTTTGAAGAAAAGGACTGCAGGAAAAGAAACAATAAAGGGAAAGTCTACAAATATAGTGTCACATATAGAGATCTTCTGGGACAACCTCATGTTGACCAAGATTTGATGCATGAATAGTTAATGAGAGCTGAACTGAAACCAAAAGATGTAAGTGTAGTAAGGGCAGTCTAAGACAGTGGGCTATGTACATATTGGTTTAGAAAGCCCATTGAAAATGTGGGAGAAAGAGACAACTGTGGGTTATGTAAAGCAGAACTGAAAGCACATCTCTTTGGTGGGTATGCTGTACAAGTGATTCAGCATCTGTATACTGAAAGGGACAATAATGTGGCAAGACTGTGGTGCTGAGGGTTATGCCAACACTATGATAAAGTATATCACATGGCATCACCCATTACCAACAGGTCAAAAATAGGTGTAAGGAAACCAGATATAGCAGTCCAAGAAAAAAACTGAGAAAATAGCATTAGTCATTGAAAATGCTACACCTAATGTATATAGTGTTTTATGGATGGAGAGAGAGAAAGTAATAATATACCAGGATTTGCTAGCAGAAACAAGAACAATGTGGAAGACAGATACCCAGACAGTTCTAATAGTAGTAGGGGCAACAGGACTAATACAAAAGAAGTCACAATCTTACTTAAATATGCTACTAATTCATGTAACCCCATATGAACTGCAGAAGGAGACAATACTGGGTATACTGCAGGTGCTGAGAGGATCACTCTTGGCTAACTTCAAAGAGTGAAACAACAATAATTTTATGAATTCCAATCATACTCTAACTTAGGAATGGGGCCTACTCCCATCTGGCTATGTAAAAAAAAGCTAAGTGTTGGAGAATTAAACTGGCAGATTCCTGACTAAAACTGTGGGAACTACATCTACAAGGCATATTAAAAGGTACATGTACATTTTTCAAATCCAACATGTCACCATATATATCTATATAGTGTGTGTGTGTGTGTGTGTGTGTGTGTGTGTGTGTGTGTGTGTGTGTGTGTGTGTGTGTGTGTGTGTGTGTGTGTGTGTATATATATATATATATATATATATATATATATATATATATATATATATATGGGTGTACTTTTGAAGAACAAAAGTTCACTACTTCGAACTTCAAAAGCACACCCACACTAACGTGAAAGTGCACTTTAACTAAAGTGCACTCCAGCGAACCCGCAAGATCGAACGGGCTAGGAGTCACGGACCTTAGGGTTAGAGCATGGGTTAGAGTAAGGGAACAGTTAGTAGGGCTATCCCCTTACCTTGACACATGCCCTAGCCCTAAGGTCTGTGACTATCGCACCACAGTGGAAGGCATTCCAAATCGGGCTATGTCCTCCACTGTGGATGCGATAGTCACTGACCTTAGGGTTAGGGCATGGGTTAGGGTAAGGGGATAGTTAGTAGGGCTATCCCCTTACCTTGACCCGTGCCCTAACCCTAAGGTCCATGACTATCGCACCACAGTGGAGGACATAGCCCATTTTTCAATGCCCTCCATTGTGGTGCGGTAGGTTCGGTCTAGTGAGCTTAAGTGAAGCTGCACTTTCGTTAAAGTGCACTTTCACTTAAGTGGGGATGTATTTCCCATTTCAAAAAAGTGAATTTTTGTTGTAGGAAAGTACACCCATATATATATATATATATATATATATATATATATATATATATATATATATATACATATATCTATATGGTGCTGTTTCATGATGCGTGATGAAACTACCATGAAATTCCGACTCAAATTGCCAGATGTATGATTTATTACATCCCAGTTCCCACACATCCATGTATTCCATTTATGCATATTTTCTGTCAAGATTTTTGTGTATAACACAGTTTTCCATTCATTTTAATTGAATGTGACATGGAACACGGGGACACATAGCTGTACTTGTGCTTTACGTTACTAAATTGTGTGGTGTTGTAATACCATATCACTTTAGGTATTTTTATAATTTATTAAAGTCTTTTTAGTTCCATTTTTCATGTCAGATGTGTGTCTGTAGTCTCTCACACATATCAACTGTCAGGGTGGCAATTACAGTTTATGAGTTAGTATGTTAAATAGTTTGTTTATTTTATTTTTCGTTAGTGTCGGTCTTTTTATTTTGCTGAAAGTTTTTAAATTTGTGGTCAGGTTTGGAGTTGTCAGTGGTGTCTTGGATTCATTGTAAGAGTCAATGTCTAGCAATAATTTATAATTCCACCTTTTTATTTGGACAGTTAACACATTTTACTATTAGAATTCATTTGTTGTTTATTTTTATTGTGGTTGAATTTTTATGGATTTCTTCAAAAGATAATAGTGTATATACATTTCAGTTGGGAATGATTCATGTATTTTAATTTATTTTTGAGGTTTTAAGGTTTACAGATAAATAGAACCTCCTTCAGGCCACATCTTCTTTCTCCAGAAGGGCCTTACCAGTCAGTCCTGGAGTCAATTTGTAGATGTCCTTTTAGTTATCTAGAGTATGTTTAAAGGAAGACAGCGAGTTCCACTCCGAACAAGCAGGAGAAGCATATTCCAGAGGTTTGGGAGGAACTGGTTTATAATCGTGTTCCTCAACCATGTTTTATTTATCTGTTGGTGAAGATTTAGGTCCCTCTCTCTAATACTGGTGGAGCTATTGGTCTTGCAGACATGGGGAGGTCCAGGTTAACCAGGTCTCTAAGTTTACAGTAGGAGAGACAGAGATCTTTCCTCTCAAAAGTTTGTAAGACACTGAATAAAGGTATAGAGCTTACAGCTTTCACTGACAACTCATGGACTTTAGGCCTGTGATCTTTCTGATTAGGAAGCCTTGGGTTTTTCTAATTGTTTGATATGTTTAATGAGATGCATCCCGAAGGGGATGTTGTACTCAGTAATTTGTCTGATCAATCCTGAGTTTAAGGGAGTAATTACCTCTTTAGATCTTGATAATATTCCTATGTTTTCTCTACATTTTGTTCTTCTCTGGCTCTTCCTGCTCTGTTTGCCCTTCGGGCTCACTCCTCTCCCCTACCCTGCCCCCAATTCTCACCTGCCCCCACTAGTCCTAAACTTATACCACCCTAACCACTCCCCTGCTTAATTGGCCACTCCTACTAAACACTTTCATCCTATCACAACCCATCCCCTACACACCCATCCCCCCATTCCCAATTCTCCTACACTCAAACTCCTCTATCACCACACCCATATTTCTCTTAAGTTTACCTATTACCATAGCCACCATATATCCACCAAGTCCCTCCTCATCTCCAAAACTGAAACATTTGTACTACCTCATACCCCCACTCATAATACTTTATCTCCTCACTGCCTATGAATTCCACTACCCGCCTAATTCTCAACACTCTACATCAAGTACAACCATCTACATCCAAACACACACCCCTCCCTCAATAGAACCCCACCTCCACACCTACAGCACTATTCCAAAACCTCTCCATCCTATACTACCTACATACTTAAACACAAGGACTAAGAACTATTACCAACTCCTACTAAAGTTCACCAAACTCATAAAGAGTTTACCTAACCTCATAGCCGACGGTGACATCCATCCTAACCCTGGCCCAAGCTCACCAACTACCACTAACCCCATAGATAGAACACCAGCCAACATAGGAAGCTCACATAATGCCCCTAAATCATTTCTAGTCTGTCACCTAAATATCAGAAGTATAAATAATAAACTCCACTACCTGCATGCCCTCCTAGATATGCACTCACCTGATGTATTCTGCCTTACAGAAACCTGGCTTAAACCCAATATCCCTGACAATGAAATATTACCCCCCAACTACAGTATAATAAGACTTGACCGTAAAAGGTAGAAAAGGAGATGGAGCACCCATCCTATATAAATCCTCTCTTGAGTTATCTACAGTTAGCAGCCCACTTGACCTAATAACTACCAACACCGAAACAATAATCTCAAGAATTCAACTTAACAAAAATAAATCTATAAACATAGTATGTAGTTATATTCCTCCAGGCAATAACATAAACACCCTAGAAAGCACCCTCCAATGGTTATCCTCCACCCACCCCCAAGAAACAATCATACTTGGGGACTTCAACATCGACTGGACAACTTGTTCAGCACACTTCCCTACCACCCATATTAACTTACATGGTTTCTCCCAAACTATTACTACCCCACCAGAATCAACAAACTTAACAAAAAGGAAAGCAACATAGACTTGATCTTAATAAATAACAAACCTCAGCTTTACAAAGCAGGCACCCTCCCTGAGGACATGAGTGACCACCTCCTAACCTACATAATTAGGAAAAGGGATGACATGCCCCACCAAACCACCTTTAAAACCCTCAGGTACACAAAGAACTTTAACCTAAATAGTTTCCAAGCTGATCTAAGCTTATGCAGAAGGGCCAATCTTAAAACACTTACCCTTGACCAGGCAGTTTCAGAATTCAACACTACATTCCTAGCCATCTCAGATAGGTATGCTCCCACACGTAGAATCAGAACCAAAAACAAAATAGCACCATGGCTAACCAATACTACTAGACAAAAACTTACTACTAGAAATAGAGCATGGACCTCATGGAGAGCCACCAAATCCCCACAAGCCCACATAACATTCAAACAGATAAGAAATGAAGCTAAAATATGTATTGTGTTAGACAAGCAAAACTACTATTTCAATTTACAGCAAAAGCACCAAAATCAGCCTCAAAGATTCTGGTCAGGTCTGAATAAGCTGCTCCACCCAGGTAAATCATCGACCCCCACCCCCTCATCTACCTTACAACTACCCCCTGAATTGGTAGCAAATGCCTTTAACACTTTTTTCACTGAAACCGTCAAGTCCCTAGCCAATAATCAATCTCCCTCCTCTTCTCCTACAATCTTGCCTACTCATATGAACTCCCCACCCTTATAATTTGAGCCTATCCCCACAGACTATATCAAATCTTTACTTAAGAAATTAAAACCTACCACCCTTGCAGCCGACCTACTTCCCGCAGAATTCCTACAAAAGGCCGCTAATGTAATAGCTTACCCTATCTCCATCTTAATCAATCATACTATCCAAGAATCCTACATCCCCCCCCATTTGGAAAATTGCTCACATTATTCCATTTCATAAAGGAAGTAACTCCACGGAACTCTCTAATTACAGACCTATCGCCATACTATCTCCCTTAGCCAAAATAATGGAGAAATGCATACAGAAGCAGCTATTAGCCCACCTTTCTCACAATTCTATCCTAGCCTCAACCCAGCATGGTTTCAGACCAGCCCACAGTACAACCACTGCCATTCCCTCCTTCTCTCACACAATAAATCACAACTGTAATCAAAACCTGCTCTCCTCTGCCTCTTCCTCGATCTATCAAAAGCATTCGACATGGTAAATCACAACTTACTCTTAGACTCTCTCAAATCACTGTCCATAGATAACACACTCTTACCTGAATGGCCGACAACAAGCTGTCTTGTGGAAAGATAATCTATCTCCCCTTCTACCTGTCACCCTTGGAGTACCCCAAGGTTCTATTCTGGGTCCCCTTCTTTTCCCTATATTCATCAATGATCTGCCCAAAGTTATACCACAGACAACTTCCATACAGTACGCAGATGATTCTACGCTAATTTGCACTGCCTCTACTCCCACAGAATTACAATCCCTAACCCACACCACCTTCAACAAAGTAGAGAACTGGCTTAATAATCGTCTTCTCGTATTGAACCCAAACAGAGCCAAACTACTACTTTTCTCCCCCACATGTAAGCTAACACCACCAATAATAACAGTCTATTCTAACAATGGCACCATAATTTCTCCTGAACCAAACACTAAACTACTAGTTATAATCATTGATAACAATCTGAATTATAATGCCCATATAGAAAAACCATAAAAACAGTAAATAAAAAAATAGGCTCCATGTATAGGATAAAGAAATTTCTAACCCCAACTTCCAGAACCACCATAGCTATCACACATCTTCTGTCTTCTCTTCTCTATGCCTCACCCATCCTCACTAATCTATCTAAATCAAATCTCAACAAAATCACCAGCTGCTATAACAACATAGCAAGATTTGCCACAGGCTCCACATAGAGAACCCACCATTGTCATAATCTTCACAAATTAGGCTGGCTAGAACTGCCCAATCAAATATATTATAACCAACTCATAGTTATTCATAAAATCCTCTACCAACCTACCAGTACCCCAATTCTAACTACAATTATTACCCCCTATAACAACCTAACATCCCTCCGCTCATCCAGCAGAATGCTAGTACAAACAACCAAAGCCAACAACTCAGCCGGAGATTCATTATTCTCCAACTCTGCTGAAAACAATGGAACTCCCTTCCTGCTGAACTAACCACAAACAGCTCCTTGCCTCAATTCAAAATATCTCTAAAGACACACAAGCACAGAGTCTGGCTGTGCCCATGTCTAAACCCCGACTAACCCATACAATAATGAGACTGAGGTAGACAAAAAATTAGTCGTGCTCATATCTAAACCCCGACTAACCCAAAACACACCAAGAAACTATTAAACCAAACTTAGCTCACAAATGTGATTACCCTCTTCTCCCACTATAACTTACTATTCTGGCCACACTAAATCAATTCCTTCCAACCTAAACTACCTTCTTTTGTTCATCTTCCTTACTTTCTAACTGAAAATGCTTATCTTATAGACACACCTCTCTTAAAAGAATGTTCTCCTGTATATTTACTGCATCAGCAACAATGCTTTTTTATTTCCTATCTATATGTAACCTTTACATGATTTTTGTCTTTGACCTATTGTTAACTTTCTAGAGATCTTTGTAACCTGCCTTTTTTAAATAGTTACTAAACTTTCGTAAATAGATTTTATTGTTAAATCTTAGATATCTTTGTAACCCATACTTTTAATTGTTCCTAAATTTTTTGTAATGTGGAGCTTTTCTCCCTGGGCCTCCGCTGAAGATGGATATGTATCCAGTCGGACTTTCCTGGTTAACAAATGTAAAATAAAAATAAAATAATAAATAAATGACATCTATTTGTGCTAAATAAAAGGATTTTATGACAAATGCTGTCACATGATGGTCAAAAGACAGGAAATTGTCAACACATGCTACATGATTCCTGACTACATTTTTTGTTTTGTAGTGGTGTATTGTCTCTACAGTATGATAAGAGAAGGGGATTGCCTACATAAAAATGATGATAATACTCTTTTTAGTATTTAGTATGAGGCCAGTTTTAGTACATTAAGAGGTTTCTAGGGCGAGTTCATTCTATAATATTTAGGTGTGGAAGGATGACTGAATAAAAAGCTGCAATTTACAGTTCTCTACAAACTTTGATAGCCAGAGGTTTTGGTTGTTGGATATGAGAAATAAATGTTGAATAGCTGAAGTCCCATCTTATCTTTAGGAGATGTGCATGTCACATTTAACTTTGACCTAGTTTGATTAAGGTTAGAAATTTCAGGTATTTAGACTATGAAACATTGCATTTGACTTCTGTGCAGTGATATCAATATTTAAATTCTAATGCAATGAGTTAGTAAAATAGAAAAAAGACAGAATATATGTGTGCACAAAGTAACCCAGCATTACAACACTCTGCATGTGTATGCATTTCATTCCAATGATGGTTGCAATTGCAATTAAAGGAAATATCTGAAAAGAAAGGTGTAGGGCATAGCATACAAACCACACTGATTTATACAATCAGTCACTCATATACCATCAATCGCCCGTCCATTATCAAGAGCTTCAATTCAGAAATGCTACAGCTGAAAATATACAGAACATAAAACAAATATCACACATTATTAAGATAAATACTCCTTAATAAAAGATTACAGGAGTATCCTACCATGTATACCAGCATTGTTGTCACTCCCCTCTCAGATGGCCAAACTGATGATTTATATCCCTGAAGATAATGAAATAATCTGTTGGGCAGTATCATAAGAGTGAACAATAACTCATTTTAATATGTGACAGTTCAAACCGATAAAACATTACATACTAAAAAAACAGCATATGATGCATTTTTCGTTCAAATGCAAGATATGAACTCCTATTAAATACAAATTTAGAGATGTAAATACATACATTTTTGCAATTTCAAACCAGTCATGTAATAAAATAACTTTTTTTTATTGTATTTACCTTTCAGGAGATACAGTATATATATACTTAAGTACAGTCCCTAAGCAACATTTCTTGTGCAAAACAGTTACAAATGTAATTATTCCTTATATGATGCCTTGTGACATCACTGAATTGGCATCAGCAAGCAGTCAGACATGACTTTTGTTAACAATAATATAAGTAGCTGTTCTGAAATAAAAACATAATTTAAAAGTAAGAAGATTTGTGTGATGAACAGTGACAGTAGAATATGCACTCTACAGCATAGACCACACATATCACTGCACGTATCAGTTATACTGTTTGTGTTTTTTACAAAAAAAGGAAACACTAACCTGAATGTCAACATTCATAGCACTGGACCAGATGTCACATCTCTACCTGCGCAGAGATGTGCTGTGTATATGCCTACTGCATGCAGTCCCTTACTACTGGCACTGGCTGTTCATCATTACTCATAGTAGGGCTGGAACTGGGAGCAGTAATGACAGCATGGGTCACTTCACCACCAGGCTAATGCATGATCATGCTGTGCAGAATGTAACATGCAGTTAAGATCCTGCAAACAGAAGCTGAGTCATGCTGAAGGGCACCACAGACTCATCATGGCATCTGAATTGGCTTTTCAACATGCCAAATGCTCTCTCCATGACAATACAAGTCTGGGGCAGGGATGTTTTAAAATTATCTTTCACAGCTCCACTTGGATTTCTCACTGGTGTCATGAGTCATGGCTCCAGTGGATACCCTGCAGCACCCTAAAAAGAAGAAAAAAAAAGAGAAAGGGGAGAGACAAAGCAAAGAAAAAGTGGATTAGTATTAAGAAATACATTTTATTATGAACAACTAGTTAAATGATAAAAAAGGGGAAAAAAAAGAAACAAAATTCCACTTACTGACAAAATGACCACTGGGCATCCTACCATGTGCTAGATGGAGCTTGTGTGCCAGATATGGGCATCATGTCCACTGGCAGGATGCTGGTCAGATACACAGGTAAAGAACCCCCATGCATCAGATACTACCTGGCAATTAATGGAATAGTAGCCCTTCCTATTGTGATAATGCTCCCCCATAGACCAGGTGGGACCATTATTAAAACATGGGTACAATCTATCACACTGAGCACCTTGAGAGAAACATGCCAGCCCATAAAAGGCACACACAATCTGAGCTTGGTCTTGCGTTAACCTTGGGAAACAGATATAGTGATCCACACATGCCAAGGGTATGTCTAGGAATCATTGATGTGGTTTCAGGGCCTGGTAGAGACTGTTTATGAGAGTTCCTTGGAGAGGCATTGAGGTCTATATCTATCTCTCCTCTGGGGGGTACAAGATTTGCTATTCTGGTTTGCTTCTAACATTGACTCACCCATAATCCTAGGCCCCACAGCATCTGATTCACTCCAACTAAGTCCACTAGATCAGGAGATTTTTTGTGGCCCTCCAGACCGGGATGAATTTTGGCTCACAGCCTTCCTCTTCCTCCCCTTTGTCTGTGTCAATCATCGGTATGCGTTTTCTCCTCTTTCACTGTCAACCCACAGAACTATTCTTGTTTTGTCAAGGTTTTACATTTTGTGTCATAATATGTGCCTTACTTCTTCTATAACTCTCTCTTCAACACAGTTTTCCATTTTTTCTTCCTTAATTTCACTTATTAAAAAAAATTAGAAAAATGGAGGGTCCATCTCCAATAAAAACATAGTATGCACCCTCTTCCACCTCCTCCTTGACACCCCTTTTAAAATTTTCCTTTTGTGTTTCTCCTTGCATGCTCTCTCCGGTGTTGCCAATCATCCTTGAAACAGTTTGGGCAAGCTGCTAGCCAGTTACTCTATACCCAGCCCAGCACAGGATCTCTAGAGATTCATGCCTGCTGTCTATAGATGAAAATATACAACAGCTTTCAAGAGTATACATGGATACAAATTTTTCTGCACATAACTACATTCATATCTTTCCAGTTTATGCTGATTAAGATATGCAGACATGTACTGGGCACTTTGCCACAATGCCAATAAATTCAAATTCACTGAATCCTTGCTCATTTGAATATAGGAATAGCAGCATGAGTCACATGTTCCCGTATGCATCTGTGAGGCATGGGACTATGAAGCTCACCCAAAGAGGAAGCGTAAAAAGTCTGGGTCTAGAGTTAAGTAATGAGATGTAGAGCAGAATTGGCATCCACAGAAAATAAGCTTGTAAACAAGATTACAGAAGTTAATGGCAATAGCTCCATGCACTCTACTGTTCATGGTTCTAGCATACCTCACAGATCCAACCCTTTTGTGCAAAATTTGCAACCACTGCAGTGCATATTGTTTTAACAAAAGCTATATCCAAAGGCTGCAAAGTTTCTATTTCAATATTGCAGACTCCTTAATAACTGGATTACAAATACAAAGTGGCAGTAGATAGGCTGTGTCATTTGATTTTTAAGTAATGCTTTCTTGCCACTGAGAAAAGGAGTATCTCAGTGCCAGCAAGTCTATCCAGTCAAAGGATGTGAATAAAGCTGCAGGAAAAAATAAAGTACAAAATAATACACATGTGCACCATAAAGACAAAGAAGTACTTGAGTATCTGCTCTTTGAAGAGGATGAAAAAGTTTGCTATTTCTACAAATCCCTTTGAAAATGTTAGCCAGCACTGTCTTATGGTAATGATCGTAACCAAGTGTTGTATAAGGAAACCTTAACAATGGCTTAGTAGCCAAAGTGTCAGATTAACTATGCATACTGATTAATTTACATGAAACTAGAGTAGTCTAATCATTATTTATGTAAAGAAGTTTATATCTAAATTATTGGGCTTCCTTCTCTATTAATTGGTTAACAACTTACTTGCTATTACCACATAAGCTTCTTGAGAAATGAAATGCCATTTTCCATTACAGCTCTTGAGAAGTCAATAGCACAAGGGAAACAGATAAATGATGAAACAAGATAAATTGCATTAACAGCTTGCAGGAATGCACATTTTAACTTTATGTCTCATTTGCCCTTTTAATGAGATAACACTCGCTCACTCCATTTAAGGGTAAGCCTGCAAATAAAATACTTCACGTCTTAGCTATGGGCCTCTTATCTGATAAAACAACTTCCTTAGAGTTCAAAAGAATTTGGCATGGTAGTTCATACTCTGAACTGCAATCACATTCTGAAGCAAACGATGTCTTGGCTTCATCTAATTTTCTGACATAAGTTTTTAACTTATCTATTTTTCCAGATACTTCCTCAGCTATTTTTGTCACTTTACACGTTTGCTTTCAACTCAGGAACTTTGCAAAACAACTCTGTCTGCCCCTGGCATGCTATTTTTGCCTACCTTCCACCATGTAATAGATGGAAGTACCACAGAATTTGAAACAATTTCAAATAAAGACATATTGCAACTGACTGATTCCAAACTCAACTAGTTTAGTGCTATTATCCAAGAAATCTTCTCTCAAAGGATGAAGCCAGCTTTCCTAGCAGGATCTGTGCCTTTTTCAGTGAGACCCATGAATGCCTGAAAATGTTGTGTACTGAAACATTTAAGTATTCTGTATGGCTTTTGTGAGACATCTGGCTAAACACAGAAGATTTAACTTCAAGAAATATGCGCATCTGATTGCAAATGAGTAATAAAAGAAAAATATACTTAGCAAAATCTTCATTATTTCAAGAGAGTGTGTGTGTGTGTGTGTGTGTGTGTGTGTGTGTGTGTGTGTGTGTGTGTGTGTGTGTGTTTGTGTATGTGCTGTCTACGTTTGTCACTGCATTTGTGAGAATGAGGCATGCTTCTTTTCATATATATTTGATTATTAATAACTTTCCAGAGTGATTATAATTACTACTTTAATTATACTGTGCTTAAATGAACAGCCAATATATTAGATACATTAATGTTTTCTAGGCAAAGCCAGAATACATTATAATGCTGAATGTGCATGTAATAAATATATTTTCCTGCATTGCCTATGTAATGTAACCTTATCTAATATACTTTATTTCTTCTTGACAGAAAATTATTAATCTTATCTGGCAAAGACTAATTTCTGAAGTTTGAAAACAATTCTCAGTATTTTACAGAAGAAAGAAAAATTCAGCAATGTATAACTCAAAAATACAGGACTATTAAAGATATTTGCATTTCATTAACACAGTTACAAATGCCTTCTCTCTCTACCTATCCTCCTACTTATCCCATTATATCCATTATCATTTCTAAAACCCAAGCACAGATCTCAACTGTTTATCCCTTGTAATGTAAAACTTTGAAAAACACAGGATGAGCAGCAAAAAAATATTAGGTTATATAACAAAAAATATTGACTAAACATGATCTGACTTGATATACTGCAGGAGGGAGCAAAGTGTGGGATCTCTGTAGGACTATCTTACTATATCACTAGCCAATGCAACAAATCATGCATTGTCCAATATGGTGCAGTACAAGTGAACAAAACTGGCTGTACAGACCAGGCCTGAATTATGGAGCAATACTTAAAATAAGTGCCAATGAGTAAGAGGTAACACCTGAAAATGAAAGCCAAAAGTACTTGTGGGAAGCAAACAGCTACATGTATCATATGTGGGAGAATAGTGCAAAGGATAGCACGCTTAGGCACAAGTGGGTGAAAACAGGTCAAAGAAGGCATCATAGCTGTCCAGACACACAGTGTAATACATGTTCAGCAGTGTAGTCCTACAGTCATTACATGTGTCACACCTCATTGTAGGAATCATAATGGAGAACTGTAAAAAGAGGAAGAATCAATGTATGGCATGGATAGACTACAAAAAAGCATTTGACAGCATCCCACATTCATTGATAAAATAGTGCTTAAAACGTATAACATACACCCAACACTGATAGATTACATTACAGCAACAATGAAACAGTGACAAACCACTTTGGAGTTAAGCCATGATAAAGGACAAATAATTGCTATTCCAGGGTAAAAATTCAAAGGGGGATATTCCAGGGTGACTCTTTGTCACCGCTGCTCCTTTGTCTTGCCCTTAACCCATTAAGCTGTCTACTTAACAGATGTTACAATTTGGCTCCCAGAAAACAACTAAGTGAAAAGACTTCTCATTGTCTTTTTGTGGATGATTTAAAACTGTATAGTTCATCGTCCAAGGAACTGAAAGCACAACTACAAGTGGTCAACATTTTCTCAGATGATGTAAGAACGTCATTTGGTCTTCATAAGTTTGCAAAAGTAACTTTTAAAGCAGGAAAGCTGCGGCACCAAGAAAACATCAGCCTAGGACAGGAATGTAATATAAAAGAACTTGAGAAAGAGGGAGTGTATAAATATTTGGGAAATGATGAAGGATCAATAAAACATGAACAAATACAAATAAAACTTTATAATGAATATTTTAGAAGACTACAATTAGTACTGAAAACAGCTCTGACATCTAGGAATAAAGTCCAAGCTATAAACCAAATTGCCCTTCCAGTCCGAACTTACAGTTTTGGAGTGACTGGCCCCAAAAGGCATTGGATCAGTTGGACAGGAAAACAAGAAAAATGCTTCATGCTTCTCAAAGTCTATAGAAATCGCTGTATACCAAGATTATATATTATCCATTCTGAAGGAGGTATTGACCTCCTCAAAACTGATTACATCTATATATCTGCAATTGTATGACTGCATACATATCTGCTGAGCTCAAATGTTCCAAACATAGTGAAAGTTTAAAAACATGAGGAGAATAAGTTTAAGATGATGCCCCTGCTTAGTTTAGTAGAGGCATATCAGTGTCAAGCAGGAATGAAAATCAAACCAGAAGTAGATAAAAATCAGGCAGCAATTGAATGTGCAAAAAACTAAAAGGAAAAAAATATATAAAGTGAAGGACCAGATGAGAAGGCAATAAATGTAGAAAATCTATAAATATAGCTGTAAGTATAGAAAACTTCTGGAAGAACCTCATGTTGATCAGGATCAAATGCAGGAATAGTTAAGGAGAGGTGAATTCAAATCAAGAAATGAAAGGTTAATATTGGCAGCCCAAGACAGTCGGCTATGTATGCATTGGTTTACAAAGTCCATTGAACATGTGAGAGAAACAGACAAATCTAGGTTTTATAAAACAGAATTGGAAACAGTCGCTCACCTCGTTGCTAGTTGTGACATAGTAATGGCAGAAGGACTGTATACTGAAAGGCATAATAATGGAGCGAGACTGTTGCATTGGGGATTATACAAACATTATGGTACTGAAGTGGCTGAAAAACACTGGAAGCATGAGCCACACAGCATCATAGACAATGATGAAGTCTACATCACATGGGATCATCCATTACCAACAGTTCAAAAGACAGATGCTAGAAAACCAGATATAATGGTCCATGAAAAGAAGACAAAAGTAGCACTGATCATTAAAATCACCACTCTCAGTGACTGCAGCATCTTGTATAAGACACAAGGTCATAAAATTTCAGGATTTGCAGGCAGAAATGAGAGCATTGTGGAAGAAAGACAAAACACATTGTGGGTGCTGTGCAGAGCACTTCTGGCTAACATCAAAGATTGAAACAATACTAATTTCTGATTACAGTGCATTGTGTACAGAGAGACACAGTCATAAAATATCAGGATTTGCAGACAGAAATGAGAGCAATGTTGAAGAAGGATACCCAGACAGTTCCAACAATAGCAGGAGCAATGGGTCTAATTAAAAGAATCTATAGTCATACTTAGATATGCTATGAATACATGTAACTCCATATGAATAGCAGTAGAAGTCAGTTCTGGGCACATTGTGGATGCTGTGAAGAGCACTTTTGGTTAACATCAAAGACTAATACTAATTTCAGACAATACTAATTTTATGAATTTTAAATATACCCAGACATAGGAATGAGGTCCATTCCCGTCATGATATTAGAAACTCAAAAGACTTTGAGAAATTAAGAAGGGAGACAGCATCAGTCAGATTTGTTATAGTTTTATAAATGAATAACGGCAGAAGTGGACAGTGGGAGACTAGTGGATGTAAAGACCTTTGAGATACTTGTAACCAGTGGGGTACACAAGAGGGGAGTCTGAGGCCAGTATTTGTGAAAAAGATCACTGATAGGAATCAGAATATGATTATTCAGACCTGGACAGATGTGGATAACTGCAGAGAGACATAGAGCTAATATGAAAAGAATTAAACTTACCTTGGGGGAGTAGACATAATATGGTTGGCAACTGAATTCCAACACAGGTAGGTTCAAATTTAGGCAGTCTACTTACCATAACATCACATTTTCTTTACCAGAAGAGCGACAGCTTAATTAGCACTTTTGCCCCCTAAAAATGTCTGCCATGACCACTTAGTGACTTCTTGACAGACTGTATTGCCATGGCCTAGAACTGGTTTAGCCATACATAGATACCAGCCTGGACAGCACTGATGCACAGAGCATACAATGTCTGAAATGAGCAAATATTAGAATCAGTTTTGGCTGCACTTGTATCACCTTCCCTATTCCAGCAACTTGAAGCTCTCTGACAAAAAAACTAAGTACATGTTCTACCACTAACCTTGTTTTGTTTGGGGCAATCAGCTTAAAATCAGCCTCCTGAGAAGTTCTGAAATAGCCTGCATCACTGAGAGCAACAGTACCATGATTTGGGTAGACTACACCTGGAGATGCCTAAGTGATTGTCTCTGAAGAGATAGAGCACCTCCCTGAGACTCGTTAACCTGTGCTGAGACTGTGCAATGCTGGAGGTGATTAAATAAAAGGGTGTGGAACTCTAATTTTATGTTAAATTCATGCACTTATTGCAGTGTCAGTGAAGTTTTCAGTCAATTAGGAAGGAATTTCTTAACTTTATTATTGGAATTAGACAGCTACAAGCCTAATACCTCACCAGTCATTAATTAATAAATATGTTTGTTAACACAGATGTCTTTTAAATGTGTTATTGGACAAATATATAGCCTTGGATGCAGTTAACAGGAAAGACATTTGAAACTGCATTATACTGGCCAAAGATTTCCACCAGAAATATACAAATGGAGGCTTGCTTGACAAGTGATGTGCTCACTGATTTCCTTCTAATAAAATATCTCTGGTTTTATGTAAGTTCTCAAAATTTCATTACCAGGCAAAATAATCATAGTATTATAAGGCAAATGTGAATATCTTTTATTTTTTTTGTAATGCCTAGGACTTTTTCCTTTGAGTGGGGTCCCAGAGGAAATTATCTCCTTGAAAGATGGAGAGAAAAAAAAATGTAAAAAGTACACATAAATAAAGTATTTATTTTTAAGTGTATATTTTCTTCTTAGAGCTTCTTTTTTTATCTTTCTCCTCAAAAGGACTGGCAAGCAAAGAGAGAAAGAAGCAGACAGAGATACTTGAAAACTACCTGAGTAGATGAAATAACCACCTGCTTTAGCTGTTTGCATACCACCATGGTGAGCAGATATCTTGCTGCAGGGTCTCTAGACCATCCTGCAGTGTGTCACCAGAACAATCTAGGCAACAGAAGTGAGCCTTCAACATTCTGAACACACTCCTGACATTGTTAGGGGTCTTTGACAGTGCAGAGCTTTATGTCATCAAAGCCACACTTGTGTCGTGAACTATGGCTCCAGGGTCTAGTTGGCATAATCAGAAATATGCCCCTGTGGAAATCACCCCACACAAATCACTAGTATAGGTCAGATGTATGTCACATGTGGGAGTCATGGGAACTGCCTGAATGATACAAAGAAACATTACCAATAATACCCTGTGTATTGCACATCACCAGGAAGATAGAGTAGAAACCCTTCCAGCCGACATACAGATAACCATATGAATCAGGTGGGCCTTGATAGCAATGTGAGTGCAGTCAATGATCCCTAGAGTCTCAAGGAAATGTACTATTTCATAAAATAAAGGCCAGCTGTGTTTCTCCTCTTTGCTGTCTGTGGGAACCACGTACACTCCTCTATATACTGCAGCATGACTTCACGGAAATGGTATAGTATTCATGATGCAAATATCTATGAATCTCGCATTGTGTCCCCTAATGGCCTCTGGTAGGTCACCACAGGTCCATAGGTCCACACATCCCATAAGATTCCATGTGTGGACTGCAGATATGTATGCACTCTTGTATGTTGTCATTGTCCACATGATACATACATACATATATTTCAAGCATGGGCATTAATGCCATTCTAGCATGCCAATATATCAGAACAGTTGTTCCCATAATAAGTGTTCTGGCTGTTCTTAAAAATATCTAAACTAGTGCTTTCTTTAATGGAATTTGGCAGTCTGTTCCACGCTTCACCTACTCTGTCAGAGAACCAGTTAGTGCACTTCTCATTCCAATAGAACCTTCTACATGGGCTGTCTGATGATTCTCTACTACTTTTTGATAACCCTAAGCATTCCCTGAGATAGTTGTCTCTAAATGTCCTATATACCTGGATACGGTTTCCACTTAAATATCTATATGAGACACTACACAAGTTCAGATATTTTAGTCTGTCATAATAACTTAAATTTTCACATCCATGGATACCCTTGGTATATTTCCACAGTGCTCTTTCCAGTTTACTCATGCTTGTTTTCTTATAAGGTTTCCATACCTTTATTCCATACTCAAGTTTGCATCTAATGTAAATAACAAACAATGACTTCATTTCTGATTTCCTACATTTTATAAATCTTTTTATACAACCTACTATAACTGTCATTAACCAAGTGGTTGATATGATTAGAAAAAACTCAAAGCTGGATTAGCCCACATACTCAGGCCCTTAAATGAGTCTACAGTTTCAATCAGTGTGTGCTGTATTAAATATTCAACTTTCATTTTATGTTTCCCAAATCTCATATGCTTAGTTTGTGATTTATTTATCAGCGTATTATTCTGCTGTGCCCACATGGTTAATTTAGTCAAGTTCTTTTGCAGATATGCCCCATTTGTCACACATGTAATCAGGTTACCCAGTTTCAAGTCATTTGCATACAGACTGTAGAACACCTCAGATGGAAAAGATAGATCTGAAATATACACTCTAAAGAAGCAGGGGCCTAGGACAGAGTCCTGTGGGAGACCATGGCTGTAAACTCAAATTTTACCCGTCCAGTTGTTGTATACTTGCCATGAGCTATTTGGAAGCCATTCAGCTAGCCACCTTATCAACAGTGTATCAATATCAAGTTGTTCTAATTACTTAATGTCAAATTCTGAAGTTAAATTTATATAAATTACATCACAGCATAATTTTTCATTCATAGCTGTAATTATATTGTTATAGAGCATCCTGTTACAGGTGGTAGTAGATCAATTTTCAACAATTGCATGCTGATATATGGTTTCAAATCCCAGCTCTTCCATTTCAACCAATAACTTATCTAATGTTACCTTCTCCATTATTTTTCCACAACATGAATGTAAACTTAGGGTCTGTATGACTGACTCTAGGTTTGCTCTACTCCCCTTTCCCTTAAAGACTGGTTTAACAAGTGCCAAGTGCATATTTCCAATCTTGAGAAATCTCCCCTTATTTATATGACCTAACAAATAATAGATATACTGGTGCTGCCAGTTCTTTCTGAAGTGTCCTCAGGTCATTATTGCTAATTCTGTCTTCTCTCTGTGTTTTTTTTATTCAGTTTACAAAGCTCCTTTTCAATCTAATCTGCTCTGATTTCAGTATTTTAGGTTACCTACATATTACTAGAACAATTTATCACCCCCATTGTGCAGCCAATTGCTTTACATAAGATTTTATAAATATAACTATAAACTGTTTTTCTGAGAATAAACTTTAGAATCTGTACACAGTTTATCAATTTGTATGTAACTCCTTCCACATCTTATACATGTATAAAAGGGGTTTCCTATTATCCTCAATATCTTTATATAAATGTTCTTCAGATTTTTCTTGTTCTTGCATCACACTATCCCCAGGATTCAGCACACTCTGCATGGTGTGCAGGAATAGTGGAAGAGCTGCTGTATGCAATATGGCCAACAAGCGATCCTGGAACGAGCTCCTGGGACATGCACGAGTGGTCCTACACTATTCCTGCACGGACACAGCTCCTGTATGCTAATTGCCCCATTTGCAGGTAAAAAACATGCAAATTATGTGAATTAGTGATCCAGGAAGCAGGCAGGCATCTGTGCAGGAATAGTGTAACCTGCAGAAATGTATTCGGCTACCAACCAAATACATTTCTGCAAATTACAAAACGGAGGCATGACAGCTCCAAAGAAATCATGTATTCAATGTAGTAGGCACACCAATGGCCAAGTATATGGCCATTGGCATGGTAAATAGTTGCAAAATTAAAAAATAAACTTTTTTTTTTTGCCCAGTTTCAGTCGTTTAAGTGTAGGGCAGCTGTGCGCAAATGGAATCGGCCCAAAAATAACAAAAAAAAGTTGGAAATAAGCTTTTAAACCAAAATCAGCATTCTGACATAATAGTCAATGACATGCAGAAGACAACAAAACCATGGAATAATGGTTGCTAAGGGGGAAGGCTGAGTGTCTGTCTTGTAACCACGCATTAGCAGTCAGTTTTATGCAAATGACGGGATTCATACTGAATCACAGATTTCCCCTCAGTGTTAGCTAGCACCCAACCGTGTAAGTGCAGCAGCACCATGGAGTAAGCCTAAGAGGTAGATGACCTCATAAGGGGGAGTGTCATGCATGTTGTAAGCTTATTGGAGCTCTGTGGCCCATGTTTGCCCTTAGCTAAGCACAGCAAAGGAGGGGGGGGTGTCTGAGGCTGCCTAGCAGTGTTTACATTGCCTAAATGTGTTTACGCACCGTGCACCAGGTTTTAAACAAAAACAAAAAAAAACAGGAAATAGCAGCTCTGTTCACATCTGAGCACTGGGTATGCGCAGCACACCTCAGGGCTTAAATGGGAAGGCAATGAGAATGGAAACTAGAAGTAAGAAGGCAATCAAAGAGAACTAGCATAGCTGGCAAGTGAAATGTATCAGAGTCAACCAATTACACAGGCAGCGGCCCAGCCCAGCACACTGCTATAAACTATGAAAACACATTTCACTCTGTTTTTTTCCCACAAACTCTACACCACCAGTGTACACAGACTGGGAAATTTTACCCGACAAAACGAACAAAATGATAGGGGCTGCTGTCACTCTCAAGCATCAATTTGTGGAAGAGGCTGAGGGTGGTGAAGATGAGAATGCTGATGACAAACCCACAGTGAGGAGAAGGAGGAGCGTGTACAGACCCAGGGTTACCTACCAGGGGCTACATGAGCTGGGGATAGTGGAGCACTATAGGATAGACAGGGACATCCTACAGCAAATTGTTGAGCTGTGCTGGCCATGCCTCACACATAGAACCAACAGAGGGGAACCCATCCCAGTGGATACCAAGGTATGTGTAGGCTTAAGAATACTAGCCACAGGTACCTTCCAAAGGCCAACTAGGGATATCATGGGGATCTCACAGGCATCAGCATCCAGGGTACTCCACCAGTTCCTGGATGCCATGTCAGCACATGCCAGTGAGCACATATATTTCCTCAACACCCATGAGGCATTGACCAGCAATATGCATTTCTTCCACCAAATAGCAGAATACCCTGAGGTAGTGCGTGCTATAGATTGCACGCACATACACATCAAAGCACTACCTGGTGAGCAGGGTAGGGTCTACATAAACCGCAGGGGTTTCCCCTCCATCAACTGCCAGGTCGTGTGCGATGCCCAGGGCATTTTAATGAATGTGTGACACATATGACACAGCTGTACCAGAGATTTGCCAGTGGGGACATCTCATATGGCCACCTAGTGGGGGATGCTGGTTATGCACTGGATCTGTGGCTGATGACACCCATAAGAAATGCACACACACCTGAACAAGAACTTCATAATGAGGCACACGCACAAATGAAAATCATAATAGAGAGTGTATGTTTGGTCGTTTTATGGTTCAATATGTCGAGTGATCCATCGCTAAATATGCCAAGGATTTTTAGGCAAGACTTGCTGGATAAAAATCAAACAACAATGGAGCAATTTACAACTGCATTAGGGGATGTGGACAATGTTTGTAATACACAGGATCAACAGGTGATATTTTGGAAGAAATTCTTGCAGAGAGAACAGCAAAGACGTTCTGGTAATCCTTTTTCAAATGTGGGGCAAAGTGCTAATAAGTTTTTACCTGCGGAGATGAGAGAAACATTTAACAAGCTTGATAAATTAATGGCTAAAGAATTAGCCGTTCATTTGAACTGTCTTAGCTTACAAAGATACATAGAATTGGACATTACACCTAGAGGCTTGCGAGCCTTTAAGAATCCAACTACTCCTTTTGATTTAGTGGATGAAGTGGATAAAGTTTTTCAAAAAAGGTGGGTAGAGGCTGCCCATCGTTGTTCCATAGAATGGGTGGCTATTCTAGTGGAACGTGATAAAATAAAACAAGAAAAACTAAAAACTGAAATAAACAATGTTTGTGAGACTTTACTGGAAATGGCGGGATTATCGCGTATGGAACTGTGTCTAAAGGATATACAAAACAAATTGATAGATATGGAAAAGGAACTTTTGAACGTTAAAAAGTACAAATTAAATCGTGACATCAAGGATTATGCTGGGGGCTCGGCTTTTTCTCGTCCAATCAACAACGGCAAGAATAGCCGTCGTTACGTCAGATTTGCAGACGAAGAAAATAGGTCTGAATATGGCGGGCATAACACTACATCAGATGCCTCTATGGATTGGGATAGTGAAGTTGGAGAAGGTGATAATGACTATCCAGGGCTACCGGCAGCTCAGAATCCAGAACAACTGCAGAATTCCTTTCGGAAGAAGAGATGGTCGGAATATGGCAACAGAAACGAACCTAGGGGTAACACCACAGGAAATGAGAATAGATGGAGACCAAATGCAGAGACATTGGGAACTGTACAGAGGTACAAACGTTTCAGGAGAAACTGATTTTGTACTATGTGATTCAGTGAACGTTAACAATGTTGTTAATAATTATATTATTAACTAATATCAGTGATGCTACTATTTCGGCATTAAATCATGGCCTTAAATATGTACCTACGGTTTTTCCTAGGTTGCATGTTTTGAAAGGTGAATTCTATCGGTTTATACGTAAGTTAAATTTGATGTACTTTTTTACAATTAATCGTGATGAAGGTACTTTATCTAACAAGTTTAATGAGACTAATTTGTATGATAATAGTGATTCTGATGATAGCTATTATTCATGTGTATCCGACAATGATAGTTCTATGGAACCTAATGCATATTGTCGTTTAGACACCAGTGAAATTAAGGTCATTAGTACTTTTTCACCGTCCTTCCAACATGAAGGTATAAAAAATTTTTCAACAATGATTAATTTTGCAGCTGACAACATATATAGTGACTTTGATAGAAAAATAAGTAATATGAAATATAATTTAACTAAGAATGAATGGCTTGCTATTAAAGAATTAGCGTCTAATAAGGAAATTATAGTGATACCGGCGGATAAGGGTAATAAAATTGTGTTAATGCATTATACCCAATATGCTAATATGTGTTGGGAACATTTAAATGATAGTAGCACATATGTTAAATGTGAGATAAAACAATATGAAGAAGCTATTAGTAGATTTGAAAATCTTTGTTACAAAGGCTATAGGCTGGGTTACTTCACAAAGGAAGACATTTCAAAAAAATTTTCGACTAAAGGATGTGAAGTAGCTAAGTTTTACTGTTTGCCAAAAGTGCATAAAAAGTTAATGCATCCACCAGGTCGTCCAATTGTATCAGCTTGTAACTACTTTACGCGTAATATGGGGTTATTTTTGCATAGCTATTTATTTCCTTTTATTGTGAAGCAGCCTTCATATATTAAAGACAGTATAGATTTTTTGAACAAAATTTCATCTTTAACTTGGAGTATGGATATGTACTGGTTCACAGCAGATGTTAAGAGTTTGTACACAAGTATAGAACACAAGTATGGCCTTAAAGCTATAATGCAATTATTAGGTAATAGCCCTTTGTCTCTATATATTGTGGATCTTATAGATTTTTGTTTAAAAAATAATTTTTTTATTTTTGATGGACAATTATTTCACCAATTGAAAGGAACAGCAATGGGTGCGGCATTTGCGCCCATGTATGCGAATGCAATGATGAACCTTTTTGAGATGGAATTTTTGTACAGAACGAAGTTTTTTACGAAATATGTTATTGGTTATTATCGTTATATAGATGATTTAATTTTTATTTGTCAGGGTGGTGAATCAGAAATATGTCAATTTCAGAATGAATTACAAATGAATCAATTTGGTTTAAAATTTGATGGTTTCCAAGTTGGGAATAAAGTTAATTTTTTAGATATAGTTTTGGAAGGAAATATAAATGGGAGGGTGGTGACAAAAATATTTCGAAAATTTGAAAATGACTTACATCTATTAGATGGTCGGAGTTGTCATCCTCCACATCTTCTTAATTCATTGCCCTATGGTGAATTTTTAAGAATAAATAGATTATATAGAAACAACAATACAGTTAATGATGAATTAGATAAAGTAGCAAATATATATATTGAAAGGGGCTATGATGCTCATGAAGTGATGTCTTCGCTAAATAGCATTAAAAATTATAATCAAGATGCTAATCAAATACAGAAGCGAAATGACAAAAAGAGAACATATATTTGTTCTAAAGGAGATGAATTAAAAAGATTTTTATGGTTATAACTTATGATTTACTTTCTACAGAAGTTAGTAATATGATAAAATATTATTGGAAATCATTATTTAAATATAGAGAATTAATATCAATTTTTCCTAAAAATATTACTTTTTCATATAGAAGAGGGAGAAATATAAAGGACATGTTGGTTCATGCAGGTTTTTCAACACCGAAGTTAAATATGGATGTTAATATGTATGTTAACATAAAGGGCACATATTCTTGTGGTAAATGCATCTCCTGTAAGTATGTGAGTAGGAGTTTCCAATATATTAATGGTAAACAATTTTATGCCATGGGACTCTACTCATGTAATACAGAGAGAGTAATATATGCATTGAAGTGCCCTTGTAATATGTTTTATGTGGGGGAAAGTAAACGGGCTTTTAAAGTGCGATTACAGGAACATTTGAGGGACATAAAGCATAGTAAAGTATAAAGTCCAGTTGCCACACATTTTAAAAAGTTTCATAATGGTGATGCTAAGGGCTTATTAGCCACAGTTTTAGAAAGTTTAAGTGTTTGTGAAAGTGAAGAAAAAATAAAACAAAAATTGTTGTATAAGGAAACTGTTTTTATACTAAAGTATGACACTTTGCAGCCAAGAGGCATGAATTTAGAGTGTAACTGGAGAATTTTTAATGGTCAGTTGTTTAATTGATAATTGAATGTTTTAATTATTCTATTAATGATATGTATAAAAAGGTTTGCTAATCTTTTGAAGTTATTCTCCTTGAAGAAGAGCCTAGAGCTAGGGGATTTGTGTGCAATAAAACTTTTGGTGCTGGATCTATGGTCGTTTTTTTCATATTAGTGGCTTTCTTTCTTTGGTCGTTTTATGGTTCATAATAGAGAGTGTGTTTGGGATGCTCAAGTCACGGTTCCGGTGCCTGGACATATCTGGTGGAGCCTTGCAGTCCTCTCCAGCTACATGTACACAGATTTTCATTGTATGTGCCATCCTACACAATATGATCTTGCAGAAACAGCTGCAGCAGGTACAGCATGGGACAGGGCCACACGGCCCCCAACCATTCCAAAGGCCTGCACAGGCACAGAGTGACTCGGAGGAGGAACAACCTGAGCCTGCCCATGTAGTCAGAAGGAAGTGTGCCCAGTATGCCCAGGCTTTGGCAAAGAGGCAACGCATAGCACATACACTGACACAGTAGGAACCCAGGGAATGACACCTCTCTCTGACTCGCACATACAGCAAAAGGGAAGCCAAACAAAACACTACCTGTGCTTTACCATGTATAGGGAATGTACTATATGCATTCAACATAGTCAGCCCTCCAGCACCATCCTCAGTACTGGCACAGCCACACGTAAGTCACTCATCCTATCAATTGCTCAATAGAGTAGTATGTTCTGCTAGTTGCTGCTATGGTATGGATGTGAGCATGCAAGGGAATCGGGTGGCTGAATGGGATGGCAGCAGATAGTGGACACCTATATGGGCAGCATGAAATCCATAGCAAATACTGGTGTCAACAAAGTAGGCAGTACTAGACAAGGTGACAAATCTCACAGCAGTACATGTAGTGGCCCAAATGTGTGTCCATAGGACACACACATGCATGGCAGTGAGGTTCACATACCCACCACCAGCCTCAGCCAGCAGGACAGGTGTAGATGACCATAAAGAAAGGCTGTGCTAAGGCCTCCAATTAATGGCAATGGTGAACAGCCCCCCTCCAGACCTACACAGACAGACTACAACAGGTCAGGCAGTTGTATGTTAGTTCTGCAGGGTATGAAGTCTGAAACTGAAATGTAGGTCAATAAAACCTAAGATCTGTACTCTACTGATATGCCTCTAGTCTGCATGATAGGTCAGAATACAAAATGAAATGGAAGCCAACAGAGTAACTGAAATACCAGTACAGTCATAGCAAATGTTTACAATTGTCAGGTGTGCCCCCTCCCCCCACAATCCTATGTAGAAATGCAGTAACATGTACGAGTGAGGTTAATAACAGTGGAGCACAGATTACCTGAGCTGGCCCAATTTACAGGATAGATTGTTGCATGTGTACAATATGCAGGGCTCTGTGTGTTAGGTTGTTGTGTGTTGTACATTGTGTGGAAGTGGTCAGCATGTAGGCATGGAGGTTTGTGTCCTGGTGGCCTATGGCCAGTACTGTGAATGACAGGGCCATGTTCTGACAACTGCTGTGCCAACCACAATGCATCCCAGCAAGACCCAATTCAGCAGTCATCCATATCATTGTTCAGATGTCAATATTTGTCACCGTCTGAAAGATGGACATGCCATGAATGTGGGCCCAGGCATACACGCAGTACACAGGTGGAAGTACTCTAGACAGAGTACATAAAATTTAACTGTCAGCTGCACACAACATTGGAATTTTAGAGACAGGTTAGCAGCACATTAGTTGTCTGTGTAGTATGGAATACTGATGTATTCTGACCAATCACTGGCAGACCACAAAAGGCACAGTTATGAAGTAATGAGAGACTGCCTATGTCCCTGCACAAGGCTGCATAAGGGTAGTTTCCCAGGTATATCTGTGAGTCAGCTGCAAGAAGCTTCCATATCACACATGCACTCAGCTCACCCCACCATCATCCACAGGTTTATCATAAGTCATATTCCTGCTGCTGGGAATGAGTACAGTATGACCTCCAATTCTGTATGGGAATACCCACAGAATTCAGCATGCTGAAGACGTGTCCTATGCAGGTGTGTCCCTAGTTGTAAGCAGCACCCTGCCAGCATCCAAACCAATAGATTAATATGGACAGGAACTATTGCCATTAACACCCTGCACACTTACCCTGTCACCCCAGGGGAATCCAATGTCTTGCAGCCTGGGACTGTATGAGTGACAGAATGCACTGGCGTGCTACAGATGGCCTGCATCACTACCAAATGCCCTACAGTCCTCTGTCAAAGAACTGTACCTCACCCATACTGCCAATGTATGTTATCTCATGGGGTCCCAACAAACAACATAACACAGTCCACAAAACACAAATGCAAGGCCATGTTGACTAATCCCAGTAGCATGCCCACCATGTCCTACTGCATGTACTGTGGACCAACCCATAAATAACGCAGGGATGAAGGGACAACTATAGGGATACTTTGCAGATATCACTCGCATAATGTTAGGAAGAGGATAGAATAACAGAGTGGGAGGTGTAGAAGCATGGACGCCATGGAGTGTGTGAAGTCTGAAACTTTAATGTGTGCCCATACTACCCCTGCCTGTAAACCCAGTAATGGGTGGCTACAAACCCACTCGTAAACCACAATGTGAAGGGGAACTGACCAGATATATGAACCATGCCTCTGGGTAACCTAGGTGAATCTGTACAGCTGAGAGGTATGGCCACAGCAGGATATGGCCATTCTGTTATGATGATAGATGTACAAGCAGGGGATCCTCAGCCACTACAGTACCAAGGTGTGGGTGCTGGACCATTTACACAGATCCATCAGCAAGCGTCTGCAGCTACCCCTCCAGAATGGCATGAGTGTGCAAGAATATGTAGACTGCAGGCCACAATACTGGACATAGCTTCATTCATCTTGCATTTCCCAGGAAACAACTATGAGCAAATAAATATATCTGTCAGTAGCCGATGACATAATACATCACAGTGAAAAACAGTACATATCTGAATATCTCTGCTACCACCAACTATGTAACACAAGCAGCACAGACAGCAATAGTTACAGTATCCCACTATCTTTCACCCATTGTGAGTCCATATTGTCAACCTATCTACAGATATCATGCAGAAACAGGTTGCTAGCTGTAGGTGTAGAACACAAAATTCTGCACTGGAGTACAACCTACCTGGAATGGATTCACACGCTCACTACAGAAGGCTATACTGGGCATGCTCCTACACTTAGAGAAATGAAGCCCATGTCTGACAACAAAATACAGAAGGTCATACTGGGCATGCTCCAGCACTTAGAGAAATGAAGCCCATGTCTGACAGAGAAATGAAGCCCATGTCTGACAACAACAGTGGAAAATACATATCTGTGAGTTGCAGATGTCTGTGCACACACGCCACATTGCACACCATTCATGCTTTGCACACACATTGGATAGGAATACTCTCACATATCCAAGGCCAACACACTATAATAGGTCAAACATGCACACACAGAGATGTGGGGAATAAAGAGGCAGACAGTGACAAAGAGATTGCCATCATGAGGCCTGTCCCATCCACCACACATCGAAATGGCCAATATCACATGATGTGCTGATGTCAATCACTGTATACATTTGCTTTTGGCAGCCCTCAGCCCTATAGTGTCTGTGGTGCTTGTGATAACTGTGTAACATGACAGTACAAGTCAGTATTCATCTAGCATTTGTATACCCAGTCCTGTCAAATGTAAAGTTGTGTGTGACTGAGTGTTGTGTGTGTGTTTCCAGAGGAATAGTCTATGGCCCATTCACACACATTGCACTTTCCATAGCCCATGTTAGCACTCATGCTGATGTCAGTCACCTTGAAATAACCCTCTGGCCAATTATCAGCCCCATAATCTCCATGGTGCATGCAATAACTGCTTAATACTATAATGTAACATACTAGTTAGGTAGGAGTTCTAATCCCTGACATGGAAACTGTGTGTAGTGATTAATGATTTTGATGCCATTCACAGTCACTACACCTCCAATTGCCCTACTTTAGCAAGCCTGTTGATATCAGTCACCTTGAAATACCCATTTGGATAAGGGCCAGCCCTATAAGCTCTGTGGCACAGGTGATAACTGCATAATGCTATAGTGTAACATCTGAGTTAGGTAGGAGTTCTAATCCCAGACAAGGCAACAGTGAATCTGTGTGTGTGTGTGTGTGTGTGTGTGTGTGTGTGTGTGTGTGTGTGTGTGTGTGTGTGTGTAGAGGTTAATAATTTTGAGGCCATTCACAGTCACTACACCTAACATTGCCCTACTTTAGCAAGCCTGCTGATGTCAGTCATCTTGAAATACCCCTTTGGACAAGGGTCAGCCGTATAAGCTCTGTGGTGCGTGCGATAACTGTGGAATGCTGTAGTATAACATACTAGTTAGGTAGGAGTTCTATTCCCAGACATGGCAACTGTGAAACTCTGTGTGTGTGTGTGTGTGTGTGTGTGTGTGTGTGTGTGTGTGTGTGTGTGTGTGTAGATATTAACGATTTTGAGACCATTCACAGTCACTACACCTCTCATTGCCCTACTTTAGCAAGCCTGCTGATGTCAGTCACCTTGAAATATCCCTTTGGTCAAAGGCCAGCCCTATAAGTTCTGTGGTGCATGCAATAACTGTGTAATGCTATAGTGTAACATACTAGCTAGGTAGGAGTTCTAATCCCAGACATGGCAACCATGACATTTGCATGTGTGTGTGTGTGTGTGTGTGTGTGTGTGTGTGTGTGTGTGTGTGTGTGTGTGTGTAGAGATTAATGATTTTGAGGCCATTCACAGTCACTACACCTCCCATTGCCCTACTTTGGCAAGTCTGCTGATGTCAGTCACCTTGAAATACCCCTTTGGAGAAGGGCCAGCCTTATAAGCTCTGTGGAGAATGCCATAAATGGGGAACAATGTAGTAGCAGTTAATGCACAGGTATGGGTTTGAATCTCATCTGTGGCAAGTTTTTGTTTGTATCTCAAAGATTGTGGCCCCATTTGTAGCCAGTACACATCTCAGAGCCTGACTTTAGCAGTCCTGCAGATAGAAACCACCTTACAAATACCCATTGTCAACCCTAAACCATGTTGGGTCAGTGGTGTATGTGGTAAATGCATAACATAATGGTCCATAAAGATTATTAGATAGAGGTTTGAACTTCCCTCTGGCAAATGTAAATTTGTGATTAGGGTAAAATTATTTTTGGGATCTCTTACCCACTACATCACCCAATGCCAGTGTTTACAAGGACTGGTGATGTTCCTCACCTTAGAAGTACCTTGGGACAACATCCATCTGATAAACTCCATGGCGCATGCGATAAATGTGATACACTGTACTAACAATACATCGCTAGATAGGGATTTGAATCTCAGTACTGGTGTGTGTGTGTGTGTGTGTGTGTGTGTGTGTGTGTGTGTGTGTGTGTGTGTGTGTGTGTGCGTATGTGTGCATGTGTGTGCGTGTGTGTGTGTGTATGTGTGTGTGTGTGTGTGTGTGTGTGTCTGTGTCTGTCATCAGTATCCTGTGAAGAGGTTGCTGTGATTGTGTAATGACAAGATACATTGTGGGGTGGATTTTGCTAAATTATTATATTGAGGACCTATTATATGTCACAATGTCCACCTTACAAGGACAACAGATGTCAACCACCGGACAGGCTGGTGTAGACAATCCATAGCCCTACATGTGACATCATGGATAGGTGAACAATATAAGCAACCCTTGTATTATGCAGAGAACACTCTCCACCCATGTCTCATACATAAACACACTTGGCTAGGCAACAACCACTATATTGGTAGTTCCCTGCATATTGCCTCACAGATAGTAACCATGGTGTGATTGCAGTGGACTACATGTCTGTTGACCACAACAGTGCCACTGACATCAGAATGTACTGTGATGTGTAACATCTCCTAACTGAGTGTGTATCCATCAAGTAAAAGGACATGGCACCCTGTTCCATCCCTATAGTAGGCAAATAAATGCTTACAGTGGTCCTTTTTCTATGTTCCCCACTGGATGCATGCAACAACTATAGAGTCTGCAAATTTAACC
>NC_056725.1:739883438-739965938 GCF_019279795.1 Protopterus annectens
CATGACCATTATAGTGAGGTCAGGACTCACTAACAAGTTTCTCTTTTTCTTAATCCTTACCCCTCTAATTTTATCATATTTCCTTACTTCCTATGAATATCTAACTCTCTCTATATTTCATCTCCCACTAAAACAAACTACCCTATGTACTAATCTAGACCCACAAATACACAGTAATAATACATCCTCATCAGCCTACCATCCGCCACAATTTCATAGACTTTACCATATAAAGTATCACCAGACCAGAAAATCTATCCCCTTTTTATGTAAGCTCTTAAAACACCCTCATACTCCTCTACAGCATATACTACTTCATGGTGATATTCAATCAAACCCAGGTCCGAATACCTCCATCTCTGATCCCAATTCATCCTACCCCAACACCTCCTACACTCTCACTAATTCCCATAACTCTCTACTCATACGCCACCTCAATGTATGCAGCTTAAACAATAAAATTACCCAACTACATGCCCTCCTAGACTTACACTCCTTTGACATCCTATGTATAACCGAAACATGGCTCAAACCTGCTACTAAGGATAATGATATAATCCCACCAGGTTACAACATCCTACGCTTTCACCGACTAAATAAAAAAGGTGGTGGGGTTGCTATACTGTATAAATCTAAACTACAGGTTTTATCAATAGATATGAAACCTCCCCCACCCAGTAATGCTGAAATGTTAATCTCTAAAATCCAGATTAATACCAATAAATCATTAAACATAATTTGCACCTATATCCATCCAGGTAATAACATTAATACTCTTGAGAATAATCCAAAACAGAGACGTTTGCAGGACATGAAATACAAAACCCACGAACCAGTTCAATGTCCAGTTGAGTGGAAACAACACACCATAAGCTCAAATAAAAACCGGCAGTACAAAGCAAAGCAGAATATTATTCGATCGGTTTATTTGTTAAGCGCTTTCTTCCCCATTAAAATGAGAACTTCATCAGAACAAACTTCCTCCCCAAGTCATCCATTAAAATACAGATCATTTAATTAGATACAATAAAATGTCAATTAAACAATCAACTTCTTAAAAAGACACTTTGTTTAAATACTTAAAAAAAAAACCTATATTTTAAATTCGTAATGCCTTTTTCTTTAACATGGCAACAAAGATAAAAAATCATTAAGTCCTGGATTACTCAAAGTGTTTAACTTAATAATCCAGTAAAATTCCCTCAGATCTACATTTAATTCCCACCAACTTTGGCTGAGAAATCACCTTGATTTGTAGGTCTAAGATGGATTGTACCAAAATATTTCCTCCGAATGTCTAACTGAGACATTCCAATTTGTGTAGCCTGACGAGAATCCATTCTTTTGTTCAAGTCTGTCACTTGCTGGGTCAATACAGAAATAAGAATAGTCAAGTCAATATTCTGGGGGTGATGAGTTGACCAGTGAGTGATTAAGGACATCACTAGTTGAATCCTGTGTACCGGAGTTTCTCTCCCTGTTATCAATAATAAAATCTTCCATAGTACCTTATTTTAAGTATTGCCAATGCACCTCGGGATGTAAAGGGCAAACAAATCATCTATTTCACTTCCCAGGTAAAAGAATAAGCCGTGTGGTCCCACTCGGTCAAGCGACAACACAATAACCAAATCCAAAATAGAGATGTTTTCAGGACATGAAATGCAAAACCCATGAACCAGTTCAATGTCCAGTTGAGAGGAAACAACACACCATAAGCTCAAATAAAAAACAGCAGTACAAAGCAAAGCAGAATATTATTCCATTGGTTTATTTGTTAAGCGCTTTCTTCCCCATCAAAACGGGAACTTCATCAGAGCAAACTTCCTCCCCAAGTCATCCATTAAAATACAGATCATTTAATTAGATACAATAAAATGTCAATTAAACAATCAACTTCTTAAAAAGACACTTTGTTTAAATACTTATAAAAACCTATATTTTAAATTCGTAATGCCCTTTGCTTTAACACGGGCAACAAAGATAAAACATCGTTAAGTCCTGGTTTACTCAAAGCATTTAACTTAATAATCCAGTAAAATTCACTCAGATCTACATTTAATTCCCACCAACCACCCCTAGGGTTTTGAATAATAACCACTAATATATAAAATACCTAACGGAGCACTACATTTTACCTAAGAATATATTGTTGAAAGGGACCACTAGATGTGGTCATTGTAATCAATGTCAGTTTGTATTGAATCACAATGTGATACACATAGCAGAACATGAAAAGGACATTTTTCTGCAGAAAGGTAATTGCGACACCAAAGGCATTGTTTACATTGCTGTTTGTCAAACCTGTTCATTTTATTATGTGGGCAAAACAGAGAGGAAATTTAGGCACAGAAAATGTTTAAAAAGAAAAGTAGTTTTAACCCCCCATTACACCCCTTAATACATGCGTTTGAAAAAGCTTGTGAGGTGGATATTCAAAATGAATTGATTAAAAACAATTCTATTAAAAGATTTAATTTGACTAGGGAAGAGTTTACTTCATTAAACAACTTAAGAACAACCAAGTTATATAGAATTATGAAGCCTGATAAAGGGGGGGGGTAGTATGGTTTAATTCATTAGACTATGTAAATGAACTTACTCTTATTTTCTCAGATGCTGAGAAATATCAAATATCGTCTAGGAACAAAATTAACTTAGCACATAGGAAAATTTCTTATTTTTTGGAAGATTCTCTACTTCAGAAAGTAATTTCAGGGGAGCTTTACAATTTTTTAAAAACAGAACATCCTTATATACCCACAGCTTTTGGTATTCCCAAAATCCACAAAAATATTCAAAAACCTGCTTTTAGGGTAATTATATCAGCACACAATAGTTCTACATACACCCTTAGTACTTTTGTGGACAGAATATTGAAAGATTCTATAAAAAAGTGGATTATTTACTGAAGGATTCATGGGATTTTTTGTCGAAGTTTAACGAAAGATGGTATAAAGCTGATGTTATTTTTTCTACAATAGATGTAGTATATTTATTCACCTTGAATCCACACAAAGAGGGTTTGGAATTGTTTTACAAAGCTATAAGGGAACTTACAACACTTTCAGATACCATTATTAATTTTATTATGGCTTCAATGGAATATATTCTACTAAACAACTATTTTATTTTTGAAGGAGAATTGTTCAAGCAAATACAGGGAGAGACAATGGGGGCCGCTTGTGCCCTCATTTACAATAACCTTGTTCTTTATGCATGGGAGAAAAAAATATATTTTTTCGAGTTCCTATTCAAGGAAATGGCTTACCTACTACCGTTTCCTGGATGATATCTTTATTTTGTGGAACAATTCAAAAACTAGTTTCAATAATTTCCATCAATATATTAATCAAATTTGTATATTTTTTTAGGTTTACTGCCAATTGTTCTGAAGAGGAGATAAGTTATTTGGATGTTATGATTATTAAAGATAAAATAAATAACAAGTTTGAATCCAGAATATATATGAAGGAAACTTTCTCAAACAGTTATTTGGATTTTCAAAGTTGCCACTCCTTTCACATACAAAAGAACATTTTTAAGGGACAACTGGTTAGGGCGGGTAGAATGGGCTCAAAGAAGGAGACATTTTTACATGAAGTTTCCATTATTTCTGAAACGTTTAGAGTGAGAGGCTATCCAAATAATTTACTGCAGAACATTGCCGAACAAGTTATCGGAGGGTGGGGGCTAAGGTACAAACGATTGTTGGCTAGTGGAGAAACTATTCACCAGCACAACACTCAGTATACCACCCAGAAAGATTTCAAAACCAGTATGACTATCACCTATGGTAACAGAGAAAAACAGCTGAAAGAAATTATTAAAAGGAATTGGATTATTTTTAAAGGAAATATTGAGATTTTTAACAGTTTAGGAAATGCACCAAACTTTATTTACAAAGTTGGAAAAAATATAAAATACCTAACAGAGCACTACATTTTACCTAAGAATATGTTGTTGAAAGGGACCACTAGATGTGGTCAGTGTAATCAATGTCAGTTTGTTTTGAATCATGATGTGATACACATAGCAGAACATGAAAAGGACATTCTTCTGCAGAAAGGTAATTGCAACACCAAAGGCATTGTTTACTTGCTGTTTATCAAACCTGTTCATTTTATTATGTGGGTAGAACAGAGAGGAAATTTAGGCACAGAATATACAAATACATTTATGCCATATCTAAGGGAAATGTAAACAATGCCTTGTTCAAACACTCAATAACATGTCAGGGCTTTTCAAAATTTAAGTTTGGTATTTTAGAGGTTATTAAACAAAACCCTAGGGGTAGTTGGTGGGAATTAAATGTAGATCTGAAGGAATTTTACTGGATTATTAAGTTAAACTCTTTGAGTAAACCAGGACTTAATGATTTTTTATCTTTGCTGCCCGTGTTAAAGAAAAGGACATTATGAATTTAAAATATAGTTTTTTTTAAGTATTTAAACAAAGTGTCTTTTTAAGAAGTTGATTGTTTAATTGACATTTTATTGTATCTAATTAAATGATCTGTATTTTAATGGATGACTTGGGGAGGACGTTTGTTCTGATGAAGTTCCCGTTTTGATGGGGAAGAAAGCGCTTAACAAATAAACTGATGGAATAATATTCTGCTTTGATTTGTACTGCCATTTTTTATTTGAGCTTATGGTGTGTTGTTTCCACTCAACTGGACATTGAACTGGTTCGTGTGTTTTGTATTTCATGTCCTGCAAACGTCTCTGTTTTGGATTTGGTTATTGTGTTGTTGTTTGACCGAGTGGGACCACACAGCTTATTTTTTTACCTGGGAAGTGAAATAGGTGATTTGTTTGCCTTTTACATCCCGAGGTACATTGGCAATACTTAAAATAAGGTACTATAGAAGATTTTATTATTGATAACAGGGAGGGAAACTCTGGTACGCAGGATTCCACTTGTGATGTCCTTCATCACTCTCCAGTCAACTCATCATCCCAGAATATTGACTTGACTATTCTTATTTCTGCATTGACCCAGTAAGGGACAGACTTGAACAAAAGAATGGATTCTCTTCAGGCTACACAAATTGGAATGTCTCAGACATTCGGAGGAAAGATTTTGGTACATCCCATCTTAGACCTACAAATCAAGGTGATTTCTCAGCCAAACCTCTAGAGGTTAAACAATTAAATAAAGAAGAATTGATGGTCAACTCTTCTGCTAAACAGCCACCCTTTCCCAGTTTTAGAGAACGGATCATGAAAGAAGTGTCATTCCCAGGGGTTAATTTGCATGAAGATAGTAGGCACGAGTATCAGGCATTTAACACCACAATGAAAGATTTTGAACTTTTGTTGTTCAAGGTACGTACTCTCCAATGTGACAATTTGTACCTTCAAGAGAGTTTAAAGAAACAACATGTTCCTAAGGGGCTTAGACTGTTTAAATTTCTGAATGGTCTGAACACCACTAACTGTGATACAGATTAACATTTACAACTTTTTGACCGTTTTGGTTGGGAACTTAGTATTAAAACAAATTGTAAACATATCAAAAGTATGTTGGAAGATTTAGATAAAAGGAACAGGAAGCTTGAGAACAATTTATTGTTTGAATTTAACATGGTTCACTATGAAAACATTTTTGAAAAAGTAGACTATAGTGTTAAAATTAATTTGGAACGTAAACAGAAACAACTTTTAAGAGATGATAATGAATACCTAAAGAAAAATGTCTATCCTTTTCCTTTTTAGTTCTCCAATGGACCTAATAGGGATATAAATACAAACTCTGCTTTTGATTCAAGGCACGAAATCCCCCCTGTTTATAATGAGGCAGAACGAGAAGCTAGAGAAGAAGACCACATAGGGGATGATTATAATACCGAATTTCCACCTATTAGAAGGTCTGAATGCCTCGAAAATAGGAAGAAACAACAACAACAAAAAAGTTTTTTAGGGGAAGTACATCAACTCAGATCCAACAACAGGGGATACAAAAGGGGTGGGTACAGAAACAATTATTAGCAACAGAGGTAGGTAATGAAAACAATAGTCAGCTGACTCATGATGGTATAATGTTTTCAAAGGACAGTTTTAATATATATAATTACACTGAATTAATTATTGACAACATATATTTTACACTGTTTAAGAAAGGATTCAAATATATTCCGACTTGTAGTGTGGAAAAAGTGGATGCTATTACAGAGTTGAAGCTCTACACTAGAAAACTAAATTTTAAGATTATGTTTGAAGGTGGGCTAACTAAAAATTATACAAATCAACAAGGTGGTGAACAGATGTTTAAAAAGAAAAGTAGTTTTAACCCCCCATTACACTCCTTAATAAATGCATTTGAAAAAGCTTGTGAGGTGGATATTTAAAATGAATTGATTAAAAACAATTCTATTAAAAGATTTAATTTGACTAGGGAAGAGTTTACTTTATTAAACAACTTAAGAACAAACAAGTTATATAGAATTATGAAGCCTGATAAAGGGGGGGGGGTAGTATTGTTTAATTCATTAGACTATGTAAATGAACTTACTCTTATTTTCTCAGATGCAGAGAAATATCAAATATCGTCTAGGAACGGAATTAACTTAGCACATAGGAAAATTTCTTATTTTTTGGAAGATTCTCTACTTCAGTAAGTAATTTCAGGGGAGCTTTACAATTTTTTAAAAACAGAACATCCGTATATACCCACAGCTTTCGGTATTCCCAAAATCCACAAAAATATTCAAAAACCTGCTTTTAGGGTAATTATATCAGCACACAATAGTTCTACATGCACCCTTAGTACTTTTGTGGGTTAGAATATTGAAAGATTCTATAAAAAAGTGGATTATTTACTGAAGGATTCATGGGATTTTTTGTCGAAGTTTAATGAAAGATGGTATAAAACTGATGTTATTTTTTCTACAATAGATGTAGTAGATTTATTCACCTTGATTCCACACAAAGAGGGTTTGGAATTCTTTTACAAAGCTTTAAGGGAACTTACAACACTTTCAGATACCATTATTAATTTTATTATGGCTTCAATGGAATATATTCTACTAAACAACTATTTTATTTTTGAAGGAGAATTTTTCAAGCAAATACAGGGAGTGGCAATGGGGGCCGCTTGTGCCCCCATTTACACTAACCTTGTTATTTATGCATGGGAGAAAAATATATATTTTTTTCGAGTTCCTATTCAAGGAAATGGCTTACCTACTACCGTTTCCTGGACGATATTTTTATTTTGTGGAACGATTCAAAAACTAGTTTCAATAATTTCCATCAATATTTGTATATTTTTTTAGGTTTACTGCCAATTGTTCTGAAGAGGAGATAAGTTATTTGGATGTTATGATTATTAAAGATAAAATAAATAACAAGTTTGAATCCAGAATATATAGGAAGGAAACTTTCTCAAACAGTTATTTGGATTTTCAAAGTTGCCACCCCTTTCACATAAAAAAGAACATTTTTAAGGGACAACTGGTTAAAGCGGGTAGAATGTGCTCAAAGAAGGAAACATTTTTACATGAAGTTTCCATTATTTCTGAAATGTTTAGAGCGAGAGGCTATCCAAATAATTCACTGCAGAACATTGCCGAACAAGTTATCGGAGGGTGGGGGGTAAGGTACAAACGATTGTTGGCTAGTGGAGAAACTATTCACCAGCACAACACTCAGTATACCACCCAGAAAGATTTCAAAACCAGTATGACTATCACCTATGGTAACAGAGAAAAACAGCTGAAAGAAATTATTGAAAGGAATTGGATTATTTTTAAAGGAAATATTGAGATTTTTAACAGTTTAGGAAATGCACCAAAGTTTATTTACAAAGTTGGAAAAAATATAAAATACCTAACGGAGCACTACATTTTACCTATGAATATGTTGCTGAAAGGGACCACTAGATGTGGTCATTGTAATCAATGTCAGTTTGTATTGAATCACGATGTGATACACATAGCAGAACATGAAAAGGACATTCTTCTGCAGAAAGGTAATTGCAACACCAAAGGCATTGTTTACATTGCTGTTTATCAAACCTGTTCATTTTATTATGTGGGTAAAACAGAGAGGAAATTTAGGCACAGAATATACAAATACATTTATGCCATATCTAAGGGAAATGTAAACAATGCCTTGTTCAAACACTCAATAACATGTTAGGGCTTTTCAAAATTTAAGTTTGGTATTTTAGAGGTTATTAAACAAAACCCTAGGGGTAGTTGGTGGGAATTAAATGTAGATCTGAAGGAATTTTACTGGATTATTAAGTTAAACTCTTTGAGTAAACCAGGACTTAATGATTTTTTATCTTTGCTGCCGGTGTTAAAGAAAAGGACATTATGAATTTAAAATATAGTTTTTTTTAAAGTATTTAAACAAAGTATCTTTTTAAGAAGTTGATTGTTTAATTGACATTTTATTGTATCTAATTAAATGATCTGTATTTTAATGGATGACTTGGGGAGGACGTTTATTCTGATGAAGTTCCTGTTTTGATGGGGAAGAAAGCGCTTAACAAATAAACTGATGGAATAATATTCTGCTTTGATTTGTACTGCCGTTTTTTATTTGAGCTTATGGTGTGTTGTTTCCACTCAACTGGACATTGAACTGGTTCGTGGGTTTTGTATTTCATGTCCTGCAAACGTCTCTATTTTGGATTTGGTTATTGCGTTGTTGTTTGACTGAGTGGGACCACACGGCTTATTTTTTTACCTGGGAAGTGAAATAGGTGATTTGTTTGCCCTTTACATCCCGCGGTACATTGGCAATACTTAAAATAAGGTACTAAAGAAGATGTTATTATTGATAACAGGGAGAGAATCTCCAGTACGCAGGATTCAACTAGTGATGTCCTTCATCACTCTCCGGTCAACTCATCATCCCAGAATATTGACTTGAGTATTCTTATTTCTGCATTGACCCAGCAAGTGACAGACTTGAACAAAAGAATGGATTCTCTTCAGGCTACACAAATTGGAATGTCTCAGTTAGACATTCGGAGGAAAGATTTTGGTGCAACCCATCTTAGACCTACAAATCAAGGTGATTTCTCAGCCAAACCACTAGAGGGTAAACGATTAAATAAAGAAGAATTGATGGTCAACTCTTCTGCTAAACAGCTGCCCTTTCCCAGTTTTAGAGAACGGATCATGAAAGAAGTGTCATTCCCAGGGGTTAATTTGCATGAAGATAGTAGGCACGAGTATCAGACATTTAACACCACAATGAAAGATTTTGAACTTTTGTTGTTCAAGGTACGTACTCTCCAATGTGACAATTTGTACCTTCAAGAGAGTTTAAAGAAACAACATGTTCCTAAGGGGCTTAGACTCTTTAAATTTCTGAATGGTCTGAACACCACTAACTGTGATACAGATTAACATTTACAACTTTTTGACCGTTTTGGTTGGGAACTTATTATTAAAACAAATTGTAAACGTATCAAAAGTATGTTGGAAGATTTAGATAAAAGGAACAGGAAGCTTGAGAACGATTTATTGTTTGAATTTAACATGGTTCACTATGAAAACATTTTTGAAAAAGTAGACTATAGTGTTAAAATTAATTTGGAACGTAAACAGAAACAACTTTTAAGAGATGATAATGAATACCTAAAGAAAAATGTCTATCCTTTTCCTTTTTAGTTCTCCAATGGACCTAATAGGGATATAAATACAAACTCTGTTTTTGATTCAAGGCACGAAATCCCCCCTGTTTATAATGAGGCAGAACGAGAAGCTAGAGAAGAAGACCACATAGGGGATGATTATAATACCGAATTTCCACCTATTAGAAGGTCTGAATGCCTCGAAAATAGGAACAAACAACAACAACAAAAAAGTTTTTTAAGGGAAGTACATCAACCCAGATCCAACAACAGGGGGTACAAAAGGGGTGGGTACAGAAACAATTATTAGCAACAGAGGTAGGTAATGAAAACAATAGTCAGGTGACTCATGATGGTATAATGTTTTCAAAGGACAGTTTTAATATATATATAATTACACTGAATTAATTATTGACAACATATATTTTACATTGTTTAAGAAAGGATTCAAATATATTCCGACTTGTAGTGTGGAAAAAGTGGATGCTATTACAGAGTTGAAGCTCTACACTAGAAAACTAAATTTTAAGATTATGTTTGAAGGTGGGCTAACTAAAAATTATACAAATCAACAAGGTGGTGAACCAATGTTTAAAAAGAAAAGTAGTTTTAACCCCCCATTACACTCCTTAATAAATGCGTTTGAAAAAGCTTGTGAGGTGGATATTTAAAATGAATTGATTAAAAACAATTCTATTAAAAGATTTAATTTGACTAGGGAAGAGTTTACTTTATTAAACAACTTAAGAACAAACAAGTTATATAGAATTATGAAGTCTGATAAAGGGGGGGTAGTATTGTTTAATTCATTAGACTATGTAAATGAACTTACTCTTATTTTCTCAGATGCAGAGAAATATCAAATATCATCTATGAACGAAATTAACTTAGCACATAGGAAAATTTCTTATTTTTTGGAAGATTCTCTACTTCAGAAAGTAATTTCAGGTGAGCTTTACAATTTTTTAAAAACAGAACATCCTTATATAGCCACAGCTTTCGGTATTCCCAAAATCCACAAAAATATTCAAAAACCTGCTTTTAGGGTAATTATATCAGCACACACTAGTTCTACATACACCCTTAGTACTTTTGTGGACAGAATATGGAAAGATTCTATAAAAAAGTGGATTATTTACTGAAGGATTCATGGGATTTTTTGTCGAAGTTTAACGAAAGATGGTATAAAGCTGATGTTATTTTTTCTACAATAGATGTAGTAGATTTATTCACCTTCATTCCACACAAAGAGGGTTTGGAATAGTTTTACAAAGCTATAAGGGAACTTACAACACTTTCAGATACCATTATTAATTTTATTATGGCTTCAATGGAATATATTCTACTAAACAACTATTTTATTTTTGAAGGAGAATTTTTCAAGCAAATACAGGGAGTGGCAATGGGGGCCGCTTGTGCCCCCATTTACACTAACCTTGTTCTTTATGCATGGGAGAAAAAATATATTTTTTCGAGTTCCTATTCAAGGAAATGGCTTACCTACTACCATTTCCTGGACGATATTTTTATTTTGTGGAACGATTCAAAAACTAGTTTCAATAATTTCCATCAATATATTAATCAAATTTGTATAGTTTTTTAGGTTTACTGCCAATTATTCTGAAGAAGAGATAAGTTATTTGGATGTTATGATTATTAAAGATAAAATAAATAAGTTTGAATCCAGAATATATAGGAAGGAAACTTTCTCAAACAGTTATTTGGATTTTCAAAGTTGCCACCCCTTTCACATAAAAAAGAACATTTTTAAGGGACAACTGGTTAGGGCGGGTAGAATGTGCTCAAAGAAGGAAACATTTTTACATGAAGTTTCCATTATTTCTGAAATATTTAGAGCGAGAGGCTATCCAAATAATTCACTGCAGAACATTGCCAAACAAGTTATCGGAGGGTGGGGGGTAAGGTACAAACCATTGTTGGCTAGTGGAGAAACTATTCACCAGCACAACACTCAGTATACCACCCAGAAAGATTTCAAAACCAGTATGACTATCACCTATGGTAACAGAGAAAAACAGCTGAAAGAAATTATTAAAAGGAATTGGATTATTTTTAAAGGAAATATTGAGATTTTTAACAGTTTAGGAAATGCGCCAAAGTTTATTTACAAAGTTGGAAAAAATATAAAATGCCTAACGGAGCACTACATTTTACCTAAGAATATGTTATTGAAAGGGACCACTAGATGTGGTCATTGTAATCAATGTCAGTTTGTATTGAATCACGATGTGATACACATAGCAGAACATGAAAAGGACATTATTCTGCAGAAAGGTAATTGCAACACCAAAGGCATTGTTTACATTGCTGTTTGTCAAACCTGTTCATTTTATTATGTGGGTAAAACAGAGAGGAAGTTTAGACACAGAATATACAAACACATTTATGCCATATCTAAGGGAAATGTAAGCAATGCCTTGTTCAAACACTCAATAACATGCCAGGGCTTTTCAAAATTTAAGTTTGGTATTTTAGAGGTTATTAGACAAAACCCTAGGGGTGGTTGGTGGGAATTAAATGTAGATCTGAGAGTATTTTACTGGATTATTAAGTTAAACGCTTTGAGTCAACCAGGACTTAATGACTTCTTATCTTTGTTGCCCGTGTTAAAGAAAAGGGCATTACGAATTTAAAATATATATTTTTTTAAGTATTTAAAAAAAGTGTCTTTTTAGGAAGTTGATTGTTTAATTGACATTTTATTGTATCTAATTAAATGATCTGTATTTTAATGGATGACTTGGGGAGGAAGTTTGTTCTGATGAAGTTCCCGTTTTGATGGGGAATAAAGCGCTTAACAAATAAACCGAAGGAATATTATTCTGCTTTGCTTTGTACTGCCATTTTTTCTTTGAGCTTATGGTGTGTTGATTGCACTCAACTGGACATTGAACTGGTTTGTGACTCTTGAGAATATCCTTAGATGGCTATCAACTTCCTTCCCACAAGAAACTATACTCCTTGGAGACTTCAACATAGACTGGAACTGTTGTACCTCTGGCAAACCAACTACCCACATAAACCTTTAAGGCTTTAATCAAATTATCACCTCCCTTACCAGAACCCATAAACCCAGCAATAAGCAAGCCACCTTAGACTGGATACTGGTAAACAGCAGCCCCCTCTCTTATAAAACAGGTATACTCCCAGATGATATTAGTGATCACTCCCTTACCTACCTAACCAGACAAAAAAACATTATATCCAACCAAGCAACCTTTAGAACTACCCACAACAAAAAACAAACTTCAAACTTGCTAGCTTCCAAGCTGAACTTAAAGCATGCAATTGGTCACCTCTAAAATACCTCCCTCTTGACGAAGCTGTCTCTTATTTTAACACAAACTTCCTTCAAGTCCTAGAACACCATGCCCCCTCTCATACAGTTAGGACTAGGAAGAAACCAGCACCTTGGCTAACAAAAGAAACAAGACAAAAAGTGATTCAGAGAAATAGAATTTGGTCCAAATAGAGAAATACCAAAAACCCAACTTACCAGGAAACCTTTAGACAGCTCAGAAATACTACAAAGAAATCAATACTACAAAATAAAAAAACTACTTCCATAAATTCCAGCAAGCCCAGCATCAAAACCCACAAAAATTCTGGACAGGTATAAACAGCCTGGATACTCCAAAACACCTACACCTTCCAATCTGACTCTGAATACTCCTAGCCATATAGCCAATACTTTTAACAAAGTTTTCTCTGAAATAGCTCAATCCTTAGCAAATACCTTATCTTCCACTAGCATCCCTAAGACATGCTCTCTAACCAACTTACCTCCAGCCTTAAAACTGCAGCCTGTTCCAACAACTCTCATCCGCACACTACTTCACAAACTAAAACCTTGTACTCCTTCTGCTGACCTCCTCCCTGCTGAATTTCTACAAATGGCAGTTGGTGTACTTGCTTATCCTATTTCCATCTTAATAAATAGAACTATTGCAGAAGGTTCTATCCCATCACTCTGGAAAGTCTCACATATCATCCCATTACACAAATGAGGCAACTCAACTGAACTCTCCAATTTCCATCCCATAGCACTACTCTCTCCAGTAGCTAAAATCATGGAAAAATGCATTCATCAGCAATTCCTTGATCATCTCCTACTAAATAATCTCTTAGCTGACTGCCAACATGGCTTCAGACCATTTCATAGTACCACTTCTGCACTACTATCCTTTTCACACTGTATTAATAAGAATCACAATAACAACTTGCTCTCCTCAGCTCTATTTTTAGACCTCTCCAAAGCCTTTGATATGGTGAATCACCACCTAATGTTAGACACCCTTTAATCACTTATAGTAGACACTTTAACTATCAAATGGTTTAAGTCATATCTAGAAAACAGACAACAAGCAGTCCTCTGGGACAATAACCTATCAGCTCACCTCTCTATCTCCCTAGAAGTCCCACAAGGTTCTATTCTTGGACCCCTCATTTTCTCTTTATTTATTCATCTCTCCCTAAAACCACCTGCATACAATATGCCGATGACTCTACATTAATCTGTACTGCAGCATCTCAGGCTGAACTACAGTCTAGCACCCAAAAAGTATTCAACTTAGCAGAAGACTGGTTCTCCAAACACTGTCTCCTCCTAAACCCTAAGAAAACCAAACTTCTACTTTTTACCCCTACCCAAAAGTCTCCCCTATCATCTTCTCAGTAGCATGAAATAATGGCACTGTAATAGTACCTGATACCACAACTAAGCTTTTAGGTGTAGCAATCGATAATAATCTTAGTTTTGACCCACACATAAACTTAACCATTAAATCATTTAACAGAAAACTTGGTTCACTTTATAGGCTAAAAACCTTCCTTACTCCTTCTGCCAGGACTACTATTGCCCAAACACACCTAATTTCCACTCTTCTATATGCCTCACCTATCTACACTAACCTATCCAAAAATAACCTAAACAAACTGGCCACCTCCTATAATAACATTGCCATATTTGCAACTGGTTCCCCATTCCGTACACACCATTGCCAAAATCTGAAAAAATTAGGATGGCTGGAACAGCAAAACCAAATTCTTCTCCAACAACTAACTATTACCCATAAGATCCTGTATCATCCTACAAATACACCCATACATTCTACCCTTATTAGCCCTTATAAAATTCTAACAACCCTATGATCAGCAAATAAGTCACTACTAGTCACTCTTAAATCTAACAACAAATCTGGAGACTTTCTTTTCAATAATACCATTGGTAATTTTTGGAACAAGCTTCCTACCAAACTAACATCCCTGGAATCCACACCACTTTTCAAAAAGCAACTAAGAATCTACCTATCTTTACAATGGCTTTGCCTCTGACTAATTCTGACTATTTTTTTCTTCCTCATTCCACCATCTTCACAGGCACAAAATATGCATCCCTTGAAGAAGAAAAAATGTATATATTCACCCTGTCATGTCTTTTTATATTAAGTTGTATTTTACTCTGTAATATTGTCTTTTCACATGTTAATCCTGTTATAAACATGTCATTTTGTATTCTCTTATGTAATGAATATGCGCTTTTATTGGTCTCTATATCAAATAAATATTTTAAAATATGCGTTCTTACATGCTATTTTTGGTTTCAGTTTTATAATAATGCTGTAGCGGAGCTTTTCTCCCCGGGCTTCTACTGAAAATGGGCATATATCCAGTTAGACTAGCCCGGTCAACAAATGTAAAATTAAAAAAATATATATATATATATATATATATATATATATATATATATATATATATATATAGATATATATATACACATTTATATATATGTTTGTATATGTGTCTATATATATATATATATATATATATATATACACACACACACACACACACACACACACACATATATATATATATATATATATATATATATATATATATATATACACACATATGTACATATATATATATATATATATATATATATATATATACACACACACACACACACACACACACATATATATATATATATATATATATATATATATATATATATATATATATATATATATATATATATATATATATATATATATATATATATAAATGTATATATAGATATATATATATATATATATATATATATATATACACATAGGTTCATAGGTAGGTACTAGGCTATTGGCCCCAGGGCCTATATAAGCCTAGCCAAATGGTACCTTGGCTTTCACCACCCAAGATAATTATTTTCCTGTGCCCCTGTCGAGCAGAGCCACAGACATGATCCCTGGGTGTATTTCCTATCTCCCATCCAATCATCAAGATTTTTCTTGAAGAGTGCTAATGAGGAACTTTGTTTGATATAGATAAGTAGTTCTTTCCAGAGTATGGGAAGTCTCTGGGACAGGAATCTATCCCTCCAGCATGTTCTGTTTATTGTGGTGGCAAGTTTTAGGTCCCTAGGGCATGTAGCTCAGAGGGATTGGGATTTCTTTAAGTGGAGCATGTCCAACAGCTCCGGGTTTGACATAGCTTTGTATGTTAGGCAGAGATCACCTCTGAGTAGGCAATATGCGATGGGGTAAAGCTGGAGTTTTTTGAGACAGGTCTGTGTAGGGCATCTGTTTGAGGCCAGTGATTCTCTTTGTGAGGTATTTCTGTGGCCTTTCCAGTTGTTGTAGATGTCCTGTGAAGTACATACCAAAAGGGGTGCTGTACTCTATAATGGGTCTAATGAGTAATGAGTAGAGGGGAACAATGACCTCTATTTCCTGGATGAGAAACCTTTTTAGTTCTCACAACTTTAATGATCATTGCTCTAATCATTAAGGTACATGTATTATTACAATACCCTTGGTTTATCCAGTGGTATGTTTGTAAATAGTGTATACTTCAACTGCCTTATACCTAAATTCTACATCTCTTACCTGGTATACCTGTGGAGGGAATGTTTGTTAACACTGCCTGACTATTTCTACACATATTCTCAGATTCTGAGTTAATATTATGCACATACTTCTCAATCTCTTAATGCACACACTCTGGTCAAAGCTTGACAACATGGGGGTACAACTAGGGACTTATTTTGAATATTGCTCTCATAAACTTGGAGGGCTGATAGAGTGACAGGATTTGTTTTCATATCCATTTTCTGAAGGTTTTGAGGTCTGAAAATCAAATGTATGTCATTATTTGCTGACTACAAATCTGAGATCATCCCACTGATTTGCCACGGGGACAGAGGAACAGGCAGAAAACCTGAGCCAATTATCTGAACATTCTGAAAGGATGCGTACAGTTGAGAGGTATGATTATGCATAAAGTTTACTACCACTCCCAGGTTTCAAACCATGGCTGTGTCTGATAAAAATGCCACAATTTAAGTGTCAGCAGAGTGTGCTGTTTGAATATTGCTGTCTATCTCTTCAATGTTTTCTGTCTAAGTCTCTCATGGTTGTACAATCTGACCTTGTAATTACAACAGTCTTATACAGACATTCGTAGACATTTTTATTATGTAGCACAGTGTGGGTAACAGTGGTTGACACAACAGTACTATTCTGATATCAAATGTTACTGAATGCTACATGTCAGCCATACAATACCAGAGTAAACACTACCAGTCCAGGATTTCAATCTTTACTGGCAGGCACAGTTTTCTTATCTGTTAGACCCATGGAGGGAATGTTTGTTAACACTACCTGACTGTTTCCACACATATTCCCAGATTCAGAGTTAATATTACGCACATACCTCTCAATCTCTTAATGCACACACTCTGGTCATAGCTTGACAACATGGGGGTAGAAATAGGGACATATTTTGAATATTGCTCTCATAAACTTGGAGAGTTGCTAGAGTGACAGGTTTGATTTCATATACATTTTCTGAAGGTTTTGAAGTCTGAAAATCAGATGCATGTCATTATTTGCTGACAAAACTTCTGGGATCATACCACTGATTTGCCAGGGGGACTGGGTAACAGGCAGAAAATATGAGCCAATTATCTGGACATTCTGAACAAATGTGTACAGCTGAGAGGTATGATTATGCATATAGCTTACTTCCTCTCCCAGGATTCAAACCATGGCTGTGTCTGATAAAGATACAACAATTTAAGTTTCAGCAGAGTGTGCTGTTTGGATATTGCTGTCTATTTCTTTAGTGTTTGCTGTCTAAGTCTCTCTCAGTTGTACAGTCTGACCTTGTAATTACAACAGTCTTATACAGACATTCCTAGACATTTTTATTATGTAGCACAGTGTGGGTAACAGTGGTTAATACAACATTACTATTCAGAGAATGCAACACTAAAAATGCCATACGATATCAGAGTAAACACAACCAGTCCAGGATTTAGAGCTTTATTGCCAGGCAGTTACAGTTTTATTTAAATACGACCTGTATGGGACTATTACTGTCATATTGTCTGGTTTATTCAGTACAACCCATACACAAAGCAGTTTTTATACTCACAGCTGACTTTCTACTACTTTTATATTTATTTGGTATGACTACTACAAGCAGGATTGTTACTCACCAGCCTCACGATGCAGCCTTTGCAGCCTACTCACATGGTCTTCCTGATTCACAGCCCACTCGGCTGCAGCTGTAAAAGAAATAGAGAAATATTTAGTCATACCTATCCATCATATACGCAAGCTGAACATTATTAAAGAGTTACTGGTATGAGTACTTACACACTACAGGGACATCACCCCTCTGCCTTGATTCCTGGACCCACTGGTCCAAGAGTTCCCTCTTTCTCCGTTTCAAGTCGGCATAGTGGTGCCTGACTTGCTCACCAGTCTGAGGGATACCAGTGGCACTGGTGAGGTCACAGGCGAGATGGTCCCAGGCTTATGCTTTATATTGGGAGCCTTGGTACTGGCCCTGCAGCAGTCTCTCATCATGTTTTTTTGCCAGGAGTCATACCATGACCTTGGACTCCTGTATGCACCAGTGCTGCGCACGGAAGCGGATTCCCTCTCTGACTCCAGTCATTCTGCCTACAGTGGGAAGCTGTAACCAGTTACGAGCTGTATTCCCACCTGTAGGGTTTAAATATGGCCTTTTCCTTGCCCTTTGCCACGATTGGATGATTTTAAATATGCTGAGCTAAGCTAAGCTGTGGGCAAACCTGCTTGGCTAAGGTTGGCATTGCTTAAAGGGGCAGGTTAAGCAATGGTTACCAATGGGAAAATCCATTTAGCTGGGCTACTCACTGTTTAGCAGTCATATTTACACAATGTTTACACCTAGTAAGCACAGCTGTGCAATGCTTAGCATTGCTTATTTTTCATTTTATAGACTATCTGCTGTATGGCATTGATTCATCATTCATTACATATTATAAATTTGTTTACTGTATCTGATATCCCCCAATGTGCTTTCATTACATTTATTCATGTGTGAATATACTGTATGGGGCACTTGTGTTTATATGGGGATTTCACAACTTTATTAAACTGACACCTCATATCTGGACCTAATGCAGTACTCCAGTTAACAAATATACGTTATTTATAATACTAAAAGAATTGTTTATGTACTGCTTTCACATGTAAAATGTGAACTGGTTACAGTGCGGATCAAGCCAGGAATGGCTGCTCACAAAGCGTATGCTCTGACCACTACACTATTGCAATACTGCTTATGTTGGATATATTTTGCTATTTAACTTCTTGTGCTGTTTAAGCTGTACTAAGCATAGCTAAGCAACAGGCACACCTGTGCAGCTACTCTTAACTTTATCCCATTTAGTTTTGTTGTGTTATTTTATCTATACCCTTCAGAATATCCCTGCTAATGCTAATGCTAAACCTGTAACTTTATCAGCTTTCTGCCTCGTGAGACATTTGTCTCTTTTGCCTTTGACCACTTTGGTTTTCCTGATGGGTTGGGGGATATTATGAGCATTGTTGCTCATTTATAATTGCTGAAAGACAATTCTGGAATGCAGGTCATGTGTATTGTGAGAGCTCTGCTCTCAGACACACCCCCTGCACTTGTACACAGCTCCGTGTCCATTTAACAGCACAGGCAGCACGCCTTCATGAATATGTAAGGCACTCTGCTGTGCTGTACAGGAACAGTCCCTGCTGTGAAGGAATACGGCTGCTTGCTGAATCCCAGGATATGTTTCATTTGTCTGTCCAGCTTGTTTTTTCTGTTTTTTAAGTTGTAACTCAAGCTTTCCATTTCTTATATTTGTGTCTCTCACCTAAATCAAATATCTTGTTCTGATATAAATATATCCCCTGATGTTGAGTGCCCAGATCCTGATGTTAAACATTTTTTTTTCTTTTTTTTTTTTTGCATTCAATTTCTCTTTCAAAACTTTTCACATTCCTTCTGCAGTTTTTTCACTGAATGCATCACTCTAATTAGTTTTACATAGTGATTATTTTGTTCCTTATAGTATGTTATTAATCTTATATGCATTGGTTTAGATTTCAGTTTGGCAGAATTATCTAGCAAAAAAATGAACCTTTATAATAACATAATCCCTGCACATCAATGTTAGTAAAACTTGACATGAAGTAACAGTAATTTCTTTAGGAATACAAATAATGTCTATGTTCCTTTTCTTGTAGGCTTTTTTTACAACCTGAAGATATGTTGTGAATAATTTCCTTACTAATCTTGTTGAATCAATATTGTAACAGTCTGCTTCTGGTGAATTTAAGTCCCCAGCCACTATCATTCTTCTTTCCTACATTTCATGAAAGAAATGTATGAATTCCACTGGGTCATCAGCACTTGACTTTGGTGGTCTATACACTCCAATAATTATTATATGTACCTGGGTTGTCTTTATTGTTACAGTTACACAAGCTATAGTATTTGTATTATCATTGAAAATGTAAAAATCATAGGTTTTGTAACTATATTTCATCCCTATCATGACACCTCCACCTCATTTTTGTTAGAATTCAAATCATGTGGCAATGCATCAAATTTTCCAATAAAATGTATTTTTAATGCTCATAGCATTAACAACCATCATAGAGAAATCAAATGTTGCTATCTGTGAATTGTTAAATTTTTGACCTGGCAAAAATCCTGCCTTATGTTTGTCAAATATTACAAAATATCTGCTGCAAAAATTCTCTTTCCTGATCTTGACAAGTGGAATTCATCCTGTCTGAACACATATGTGCATAACATTAGGCTTGGATGCTCTATACATATCCATTTTTTTATAATGGGATATTATTTTTCATGTAGGCATTTATTCAAAAATATCTTTTCATTCACTGTGACCTGACTGTCCTTTCTATATGTGATCCTAACACTTGTACAAGCTATGTTATCTAAGAGAATTGTAAGTGCTCTACTAACAGCCAGAGAGTCCTTGTGGATGAGATAATTTGTACAGACGTGAATAAAAACAGATCTGTACTTCCTTATATTAAGACATTCTAAGGTTTGTCTCACATCCTCCGTTTTTACTCCTGGCAAGCATAACACTATTTGATGTTCATTATCTTCTTTGCAAATGTAAATATCAGTTCCTCTAATAATCAGTGGCGGATGGTGACTTCAAATCAAAGGGGGGCTGCAGGAGACAGCTGAATGGGTGGGGTCAAGGGGAAGGGGTGTGGTCAACGAGAAAGGGGAGGAGCTATGCCCAAAACCACAAAAAAAACTTTAATTAAATATGCTGCCCTGGGTGGCAAACCATCATTATGAGAGTCCAATCAAGACAAAAATAAGTGTAGAAGAATAAAAATATTTCAATGCATTGGCTGCATGAAGCTTACTTAATATCTAGATGGAAACAAAAGGTTGTGAGGCATGAAAAAATAAATTACTTTTTAAATACATTACTGGAATGCCAGTCAAAATCAAGTATAAGAAAAACCAGAAGCACTCAACTCAAACCACTTCTCCTTGCACTGCAGTTCTAATTATAATTTATATTCAGCTTTATTAAAGTACCAAGTAACATGCCGAAAGTAGAAATTTCTGTGATGCCCCCACTTGTAAAAATGTTTCTTATCCAAAAAAGACCTGCTGCCTGACAACTATCGACTTGTTTAATGAGGAAAACATGAAAGTAAAAAATGAAAAGCAAACAAGAAACAAGCTCAAGATACATTGCTTAAAGGATTACTGTACAGGTTATGGACCACACATGATTGGCATTCTGTTTAGTTTACGGGTAAAGTCTGTAGAGATGACTGGAAGTCTCCAACAAGTGTAATGAGCTTTTTAAAATAATGGAATCCTGTCCTTTAATACCCAAGGCTTATACATTATCTAGTCAAGTATTCTCTGCATGGCAATAACAGAAAGGCTTTCAATGTTGGCAATTCTTTAACAGTATGCTTATTAAAGCTTACTTGCGTGTTATGATCTCAGACAAGCTTACCTTATGGTCATTAAAGCATTGCTACTTAAACACAGAGCAACAGGCACTTTGAGTAATAAGCATAAATCAACAGTACAAAAATATGACAGAAACCAGACCGTTCTGCAAAATCAAGGACAGATGAAAAGCCACTGTAGTACTTGTGTCTACCTTGGATGGGGAGGACACACTGCACATTTACACTGCATAACTACTCCTTGCCTTGCTTGGACACAAGAAAAAACACTTCTGGATCACAAAGTATCCAAATCGAAGTTTCAACGAAAAACAAAACAAATGAAGCAGCAAAACTGGATTGAAAATTTTCTTTACTGGATTCTGGTACCTCGGCCTTCGCCTTCACATGGAATAACAATGTTCTGCATAAACCAGTATAAATACACACCTCACTTGATCAATCATATCAATTAAACAATTAATCAATTACATATGAATATATTACATTTTAAAGAAATACATACAAAATACATAAAATAAATAATATTTCATGATAATAATTATACATCTAAATTCATACCATTGGGAAATAGAGTTCCATAATTAATAATAAATTTAGATTCCATATTCAATAATTTAGTTTGAAAATTTTTATTATTTTCCCCCATTCCCCAAGGTCTTGCCAAAATACTAAATTCAAAACCAGTTTGTTCTCCATTGTGAAATTGATGAAAATGATTTGCAATTGGACTGTCAAGTCTACTATTCCTAATATCTCCCAAGTGTTCCAAAATTCTTAGCTTGACCCTACGTTTCGTTTGTCCTATATACCATTTTCGTTCTTTACAACTGCACCCAATAATGTATACCACCCCAGATGAATTACAATCAAAATGATCTAGTGCATGATATGTAACCCCATTAATTTTATGGTCATCTAAATTAATAATTTTGTCACAAACCTTGCATTTATTGCAAGCAAAAGAGCCTGCATCCATTGCTCTATCCATCTTGCCCTTGCTTCTAACCAATTCCTTCAGATTTTTACATCTTGTATAAGAAAAAATAATGTTTTTTGGAATTATATTTCTCAAAAAATCATCACTAGTTATTACTGGCCACATATTTAATACAATTCTCTTCAAAATGGAAGAAAAGGGAGAGAATTTATCTACAAAGAATATTTTGTCCATCTCCATTGGATCCTTTTTCTTAGAATTAAAGAATTTATTCCCAGTTCTCTTCAAGTAATCTATAACTTTGATTATTACAGTTATTTCTTAATTGTAAACCCTCTATGTTTTCTTCCAAAATTGCTATTTTGCAGAGGGATTATTAGGGGGAAGAGCAACATTTTGAGCCAAAATCTGGGACAGTTGAGAGGTTGGCTATGCCTAATTCTATAAAGCAATTTATTTGCATGTACCTCTCAACCTGTTAATGCAGTAAATCTGAACAAGGCCAAATATATTGGGGGAACATATAAACAGTACTAAGAATTGCTCTTGTATAAATTGAGACAGTTGATAGAACAACAGCTCTTACTTTAGCATGCATTTTTCTGAAGGTTATGAAGTCTGAAAATCAGTGTATCATTATTTAGTGACTTAATTTCTAAATGATTTGCCAGAAAACTACAAATTTTATGAAGAACAAACCAAAAATAAGGAGCAAAAATCTATTCATTCTTTGAAAATCTGGACAGTTGGGAGGTATAGTTCAGCTGGCCTTGTCTGAGTTTGCTGCCCTTCCCCCCTGACAAAATCATGGTTGAATGGAGCCTCTGCAGCCATTCGAATGAACCATTACTTGGCTATTTCACTCCATTTACCATAAACACTAATGTGCATACTGCTTTACTTCTATGATGAGTTGGGCTTCATTTGAAAGTTTTATTTTGTATTTTACAGCACAAACACTAAGTCATCTACTAAACAAAGCAATGTAGTCTCACAATGAAAACTTAGCATTAAAACTTCTCTGCCCTTGAAACTCACATTCATTGAAACCCACATTCAAAGAAATACATTTTGCCAGTGGCAGATAAAGATTAATTTTGGGCTGTTTTCAAATCATAGGCCCCTTGCATATGAAACATACATGTGCTCTTTGTTACACCTTCCTCATTGTACTAAATTATATTCCTTGTACAATATATTACAGTTGTTAGAGGGTGTTTTAAATTTGTTTTGAACATTTTTCCAGTAAGCAATGAAACAAAACGCATGCACCCATAATGGCAAAACTGCCCAGTTCAGAACATTTATCATAAAAGTCTACTCAGACTTCCACAGTCCACCATTATCAGTAAATATGCACAATTCTACAGTCCACCATTATCAGTAAATATGCACAATTCTACAGTCCACCATTATCAGTAAATATTCACAATTCTACAGTCCACCATTATCAGTAAATATGCACAATTCTACAGTCCATTATCAGTAAATATGCACTATCTCTGAAGAAGTAAAAGTCATCTAAATAATTCCACATTTAAGAAATCTGTAACTAATGAAGAGGTTGCTGCTAGCAAACACCTTTATATTTCATGGTTTCATCGAAAAATAAAGTGTCTGTTGCCACTCAGGAATAAATTGCCTATATTACATTAAAAAAATGATAAGCTAGTAATATTGCAAGAGGAAATGGATGGCAAACTGATAACAGACTCATAGTTAGTATCTTCACCAAGGAGAACATTCTCAGTACGGCAGCATCCACCCCTTGTGGGAGTAGAACCCACAGCCTTCCACATCAAAAGCAAGTACACAACATGTTGTGCTATTAACAAGGCAAACCAACTTCACTTAAGCAACACTAAACTTCTGTTCCCCTGCAGCTCTTAGCTCCTTGTAAAATCTACTCAATACTCAACTTTGCAGCACAAGAAAACTGGAAAAAGCCAAAATGTATTGGGGGGGGGTCAAAAGTCCAAAAACCAGGGACACAACCATTGCTTGTATAATCTTGGAAAGTTGCTAGAACCATACATTTTACTGCCAAGGTCCCTGTGCAAAACAGCCAGAGCAACATACCACTACGCCAAATCAGCTGCTTTGTAAAAGAGGAAGACTGAAACTTAAATGGCTATCATTTAGTGAATTCAGTTCTCACCATAGCTGTCAACCTCTTAGTACAAAACACCTGGACAAACCCAGTAATGAGGGAATACAGCCCTCAAACATATTCAGTGAATTCAGTTCTTGTCATAGCTGTCAACCTTAGCACAAAAACCTGGACGAAGCCAATAATGGGGGAATACAGTCCCAAAAATAGGGACAAATTTCAAATATTCATCTTATAAACATAGAAAATTGCTAGAATAAAAGGTTGTGTTATGGTTGTGTTACTATGTATTTTTTGAAGAACATGAAGTCTGAAATTCAAATGCCTGTCAATTTTACTGCTGACAGAACAAAAACAATTTTCAGCAAAGACCCAGGGAGAAATACTGCAGACACGTCTTTGTAAAATGACAGGGCACCAGAGCAAATCCACACAAACACAGGGAGGAGATGCAGACTCCACACAGAAGGCACCCAAGCCAAGAATCAAACCAGAAAACCTATAGCTGTGAGGCAACAATACTACCACTGCACCATCAAATATGCAAGGAATTAGACATTCAGAAACCTGAAGTCTGAAATTCAAATGCCTGTCAACTTTATTTAACATTTGTTAATCAGGACAGCCTGACTTGGAACAAAAAAAAATTTCAGCAGAGGCCCAGGAAGAAATAATGCAGACATGTCTTTGTAACATGGGAGGACACAAAGGTGAACCCACACAAACACAGGGAGAAGATACAGACCCCACAAAGAAGACACCCCAGCCAAGAAGCAAACCTGAAAACCTGCAGCTGTGAGGCAACAATGCTACCACTGCACCATCAAATATCAAGCATTGCAGCATTTACAAATCACAGATATTATAAGGAACAGATCAGATCAAATATGAGGCAAAAATCTGCAATTGTTTTTTTTACAAATGGTGGTGGGTAGGGAATTCAGGTCTTTAACACCTGCACACAAGGTACAGGGTTCAAGTCTGAGGTATTCCCTACCACACACACACACCTGTAGTAGCAAACCACAAAAACTAAATATACTGCACTGGGTGCCAAGCCGTCATTATGAGAGTCCAATCAAGACAAAATGAAGTGTAGAAGAATAAAAATATTTCAATGCATTGGCTGCATGACAGCTTAATATCTAGATGGAAACAAAAAAGGTTGTGAGGCATGAAAAAATAAATTACTTTTTTTAAATACATTAATGGAATGCCAGTCAAAATCATGTATAAGAAAAACAAGCAGCACTCAACTCAAACCACTTCTTGCACTGCAGTTCTAATTATAATTTATATTTAGCTTTATTAAAGTAACAAGTAACATGCTGAAAGTAGAAATCTCTGATGCCCCCACTTGTAAAAATGTTCCTTATCCAAAAAAAGACCTGCTGCCTGACATCTACTTGTTTCATGGGGAAAACATGATCAAAGTAAAAAATGAAAAGCAAACAAGAAATAAGCTCAAGATACATTGCTTAAAAGGATTACTGTACAGGTTATGGACCATGCGATTAGCATTTGGTTTACGGGTAAAGCCTGCAAAGATGACTGGAAGTCTCCAAGTGTAATGAGACTCTTAAAATAATGTAATTCTGTCCTTTATTACAAATACTGGCATATGCATTTCAATACCCAAGGCTTATACATTATCTAGTTAAGTATTCTCTACATGGCAACAGAAAGGCTTTCAATGTTGGCAATTCTTTAACAGTATGCTTATTAAAGCTTACTTGCATCTTGCAATCTCAGCCAAGCTTACCTGATGGTCATTAAAGTATTGCTACTTAAACACAGAGCAACAGGCACTTTGAGTAATAAGCATAAATCAACAGTATAAAAATATGACAGAAACCAGACCATTCTGTAAAAATCAAGGACAGATGAAAAGCCACTCTAGTACTTGTGTCTACCTTGGATGGGTGGGATTCTCTGCACATTTACACTGCATAACTACTCCTTGCCTTGCTTCGACACATCCAGAGTCACTACATGGGGGAGTGGGGTGTAACAAGTATGTCACAGTTTGAAATGTCTCTGGCTGACTTGTGATGGCCCTGACACATTTGTCATACCTCTCAACCTCAGAGCAAGAAATCTGGACAAAGCCAAAGAAATGGGACAAAGGCCCAAAAATAAGGACAATTTTTAAAATATTACTCTTATAAACTTAGAAAGCTAACAGAGGTCTTGCATTAGTATGAATTTTCTGAATGGTATGACATCTGAAACTCAAATGTCTGTTATTATTTTCTAACTTCAGTCTTTAATTATTTGTCACTAATTTGCCAAAAAAACTAAATTTTATGAAAAATGGACCAAAAATGTGATGTAAAAATATAAAATAGCAACACAATACAGCTGGGAACCTGTCAAAGAAGGGACACTTTAATATTAGTACTGCTAACTTGAGCAGCTGACAAAATAAAATAATCTACATGCATTTCTGAAATAAAAGTAATCTGATTATTACAGTTATTTCTTAATTATAAACCCTCCATGTTTTCTTCCAAAATTGCTATTTTGTGGAGGGATCATTAGGGGAAGAGCAACATTTTGAGCCAAAATCAGGGACAGTTCAGAGGTTTGGCTATGCCTAATTCTATAAAGCAATTTATTTGCATGTACCTCTCAACATGTTAATGCAATAAATCTGGACAAGGCTAAACATATTGGGGGAACATATAAACAGTACTAAAAATTGCTCTTGTATAAACTGGGACATAAATCTGGACAAGGCCAAATATATTGGGGGAACATATAAACAGTACTAAAAATTGCTCTTGTATAAACTGGGACAGTTGATAGAACAGGTCTTAATTTAGCATGCATTTTTCTGAAGGTTATGAAGTCTGAAACTAGTGTGTCATTATTTAGTGACTTAATTCCTAAATGATTTGCCAGAAAACCACAAATTTTATGAGGAACAAACCAAAAATAAGAAGCAAAAAATCTATTCATTCTTTGAAAATCTGGACAGTTGGGAGGTATAGTTCAGCTGCGGCTAAGTTTTCCGCCCTTCCCCCTCACAAAACCATGGTCGAATGGAGCCTCCCCCTGCAGCCATTTCAGTGATCCATTACTTTGCTATTTCACTCCATTTACCATAAACACTAATGTGCATACTGATTTACTTATATGATGATTTGAACTTCATTTGAAAGTTTTATTTTGCATTTTATGCACAAACACTGACATCTGCTAAACAAACTTGGCATTAAAACTTCTCTGCCCTTGAAACTCACATTCATTGAAACAACATTAAAACCCACATTCAAAGAAAATACATTTTACCCGTGGCAGATAAAAATTAATTCTGGGCTGTTTTCAAATCATAGGCCCCTTGCATATGAAACATACATGTGCTCTTTGATACACCTTCCTATTGCTTTGAACATTTTTCCAGTAAACAATGAAACAAAACTGCCCAATTCAGAACATTTTCATCATAAAAGTCTACTCAAACTTCTACACTCCACTATTATTAGTAAATATGCACAATTCTACAGTCCACGATTATCAGTAAATATGCACAATCTCTGAAGTAGTAAAAAAGTCATCTAAACAATTCCACGTTAAATAAATCTGTAATGAAGAGATTGCTGCTAGCAATCACCTTTATATTTCATGGTTTCATCGAAAAATAAAGTGTCTGATGCCCCTGAGGAATAAATTGCCTAAATTACATTAATAATAAGCTAGTAATATTGCAGTAGGAAATGGATGGCAAACTGATAACAGGCTCATAGTTAGTATCTTAACTTTCAGTGCGGCAGCATTCACCCCTTATGGGAGTAGAACCAACAACCTTCTGCATCAAAAGCAAGTACACAACCTGTTGTGCTATTAGCAATGTGAGCTGACTTAGCATAATTAGCACTAAACTTCTCTTCCCCTGCAGCTCTCAGCTCCTTGTAAAATCTACTCAATACTCAACTGCATCTCAACTTCGCAGCACAAGAAGTCTGGAAAAAGCCAAATTTATTGGGGTGGGTCAAAAGGGCAAAACCAGGGACACATTAAACATTGCTTGTATAATCTTGGAAAGCTGCTAGAATAAAATGCTGTGTTACCACCATACATTTTACTGCCAAGGTCCCTGTGCAAAAGAGTCAGAACAACATATCACTATGCCAAATCACCTGCTTTGTGAAAGAAAATGCTGTGTTACCACCGCACATTTTACTGCCAAGGTCCCTGTGCAAAACAGTCAAGAGCAACATACCACTATGCCAAATCAGCTGCTTTGTGAAAGAGAGGAAGGCTGAAACTTAAATTGCTATCATTTAATGAATTCAGTTCTCACCATAGCTGTCAACCTCTTAGCACAACACACCTGGACAAACCCAGTAATGAGGGAATACAGCCCTCAAACATATTCAGTGAATTCAGTTCTTGCCATAGCTGTCAACCTTAGCACAAAAAACCTGGACAAAGCCACTAACAGGGTATTACCGCCTCAAAAATAAGGACACATTTCAAATAGCCATCTTATAAACTTTAAAAATTGCTATAATAAAAGGTTGTGTTACTATATATTTATTGCTAGAATAAAAAGTGGTTTTACTATGTATTTTCTGAAGAATATGAAGTCTGAAATTCAAATGCCTGTCAATTTTACTTCTGACGGAACAAAAACAATTTTCAGCAGAGGCACAGGGAGAAATACTGTAGACACATGTCTTTGTAAAATGGCAGGACACCAGAGCAAATCCACACAAACACAGGAATAAGATGCAGACTCCACACAGAAGGCACCCCAGCCAAGAATCAAACCAGATAACCTATAGCTGTGAGGCAACAATACTGCCACTGTACCATCAAATATGTAAGTAAGCAAATATTCAGAAACCTGAAGTCTGAAATTCAAATGCCTGCCAATTTTATTTAACGTTTATTAATCAGGACAGTCTGACTTGGAACAAAAAAAACAATTCTCAGCAGAGGCCCAGGAAGAAATAATGCAGACATGTCTTTGTAACATGGGAGGACACAAAAGCAAACCCACACAAACACAGGGAGAAGATACAGACCCCCCCCCACAAAGAAGGCACTCCAGCCAAGAATCAAACCCAAAAACCTGCAGCTGTGAGGCAACAATGCTACCACTGCACCATCAAATATCAAGCATTGCAATATTTACAAACCACAGATATTATGAGGAATAGATCAGATCAAATATGAGGCAAAAATCTGCAATATTTTTACAAATGGTGGTGGGTAGGGAATTCAGGTCTTTAACACCTGCATACAAAGTACAGGGTTCAAGCCTGAGGTATTCCCTACCACACCACCATGAGTCTAACCACCAGTATATTGCACCTGGGGCATTTACACACACACACACACTTGTACATCCAAATCCCTGTCCACTTACTTGTAGTAAAGCCACCATAAATCCAATGAAACGCATCTTCCCCCGATGAGACTGCAGCTGAAAACCCGCACAAATCTGACCCTGCCTGCCGCGAGATCTTCCCCTGCAGCAAACTCCAATCCGGACCCAAGATCCTTCCCCCGACGAACTCCTGACTGCGTACCCTGACACATTCCCCAGGCAGTCTATGCAGTTTAAAACTGCATAGACTTGTGGGAGAGCTCCTGTCCGTGTTTCTCAATCAGGACTGCTGCTGAGACAATCTGCGCATGCTCCAGACTGTCTTAGCAGCAGTCTGGACTAGTGCGCATGCGCGAAGTCCGTGAAATTTTAAAATATTTTTTTCTATTTATTTATTTTTCTTTTTTTAGTTTGAAGTTGAGGGGGCTGCAGTCCAATAGCACGGGCCGTCCCTGCTATTAATAATAATATGTGTTACCACCATACATTTTACTGCCAAGGTCCCTGTGCAAAAGAGTCAGAACAACATATCACTATGCCAAATCACCTGCTTTGTGAAAGAAAAATGCTGTGTTACCACCGTACATTTTACTGCCAAGGTCCCTGTGCAAAACAGTCAAGAGCAACATACCACTATGCCAAATCAGCTGCTTTGTGAAAGAGAGGAAGGCTGAAACTTAAATTGCTATCATTTAATGAATTCAGTTCTCACCATAGCTGTCAACCTCTTAGCACAAAACACCTGGACAAACCCAGTAATGAGGGAATACAGCCCTCAAACATATTCAGTGAATTCAGTTCTTGCCATAGCTGTCAACCTTAGCACAAAAATCCTGGACAAAGCCACTAACAGGGTATTACAGCCTCAAAAATAAGGACACATTTCAAATAGCCATCTTATAAACTTTAAAAATTGCTATAATAAAAGGTTGTGTTACTATATATTTATTGCTAGAATAAAAAGTGGTTTTACTATGTATTTTCTGAAGAATATGAAGTCTGAAATTCAAATGCCTGTCAATTTTACTTCTGACGGAACAAAAACAATTTTCAGCAGAGGCACAGGGAGAAATACTGTAGACACATGTCTTTGTAAAATGGCAGGACACCAGAGCAAATCCACACAAACACAGGAATAAGATGCAGACTCCACACAGAAGGCACCCCAGCCAAGAATCAAACCAGATAACCTATAGCTGTGAGGCAACAATACTGCCACTGCACCATCAAATATGTAAGTAAGTAAATATTCAGAAACCTGAAGTCTGAAATTCAAATGCCTGCCAATTTTATTTAACGTTTGTTAATCAGGACAGTCTGACTTGGAACAAAAAAAACAATTCTCAGCAGAGGCCCAGGAAGAAATAATGCAGACATGTCTTTGTAACATGGGAGGACACAAAAGCAAACCCACACAAACACAGGGAGAAGATACAGACCCCCCCCCACAAAGAAGGCACTCCAGCCAAGAATCAAACCCAAAAACCTGCAGCTGTGAGGCAACAATGCTACCACTGCACCATCAAATATCAAGCATTGCAATATTTACAAACCACAGATATTATGAGGAATAGATCAGATCAAATATGAGGCAAAAATCTGCAATATTTTTACAAATGGTGGTGGGTAGGGAATTCAGGTCTTTAACACCTGCATACAAGGTACAGGGTTCAAGCCTGAGGTATTCCCTACCACACCACCATGAGTCTAACCACCAGCATATTGCACCTGGGGCATTTACACACACACACACTTGTACATCCAAATCCCTGTCCACTTACCTGTAGTAAAGCCACCATAAATCCAATGAAACGCATCTTCCCCCGACGAGACTGCAGCTGAAAACCCGCACAAATCTGACCCTGCCTGTCGCGAGATCTTTCCCTGCAGCAAACTCCAATCCGGACCCGAGATCCTTCCCCCGACGAACTCCTGACTGCTTACCCTGACGCATTCCCCAGGCAGTCTATGCAGTTTAAAACTGCATAGACTTGTGGGAGAGCTCCTGTCCGTGTTTCTCAATCAGGACTGCTGCTGAGACAATCTGCGCATGCTCCAGACTGTCTTAGCAGCAGTCTGGACTAGTGCGCATGCGCGAAGTCCGTGAAATTTTAAAATATTTTTTTCTATTTATTTATTTTTCTTTTTTTAGTTTGAAGTTGAGGGGGCTGCAGTCCAATAGCACGGGCCGTCCCTGCTATTAATTGAATCTCTAATTGAAAGAATAAGTTTTCTGACAAGACCTGAGGAATTTTCAACTTCTAATTCAGTAATATCTGCTCTCCTATTTGTTATAGAGGAATGATCTTCATCACCATTAGTCTTATTAATCCCACTTTTTTCATTGCTTATTACATTTGCAAGCATACAGTTCTCATCCAGCTGACTTTGTGCATTCAGTTTGATTCATGCTGTCAGCTTCTGTCTTTCTCCTCTTTTTTCTTAAAGTAATATTCTTAAATCTTTCCACGTGCAATGCTTTTCCCTTTTCAACTGCCCCTTACTTCTTTTTTTCTTCCTTTTCTTTTTCTGTAAACAGAAGGTTTTCCTGTAGAAAATATTATCATTCCCTTTAATCTGTGTGTTGTATAACAGAGCCATGTTCTTTTTAGTATGTATTCTCTTTCCATTACAGACATTTGTCAGTTTCTTATTCTTCCTTGTCATTTGTTGTGAACTTCCTCCTTTCTTTTCTCTTTCTTTTTTATTTCCTTCTATATGCTCTGGATCGTCAGAGTGCTAAATTATTGTATCCAGAATTCCAAAGTTGCCAATGGCATTATCTTGTTCAATAAGGTTTGAGTGATCTTTACAACTGACACTTCCTTTCCTAAATGTGTTCTATTTGCTCTTTGCCTAACATTATTTATCCAATCAATCCAGTCATTAGTATATGTTACAACAGTTTTCCAAGCTGTGCCAATTGCACAAGTGCAATCATCATCAGTAAGTCTAGATTTACTATGGTGTAAGCAAATCATCCAACTTTTGACATGAAGAACAGAGACCTCTAGTGTTATCAGATGTTACCTTTAAATATATATAACATTTAATCCAATGTACAAGGTGCTTGTACTATAGAAAATCATTAATGGCATACTCATTTAAAGAATCCATATTCAGCTGCAAATGAACAAAGAATTTGAAAAGAAAAGAATAATCAGAATCAGTTACTGCAAAATTCAAAGAAAATTTAAATCAACTTCTATGAGAAAAATCACACAAACAATATAGAATTAAATATTAAATTAAGTACATTAAAGCTGTTTCTCTGACTGTGCAAGTGCTGAAAGCAACACAAAAGCGGGAATTTCTTTAAATCATGCGTGAATGTGTGCAGTAGCTTCTGCTCATTATTGCTCATAGTTGCACCTCTTTTTAGCAGTAAAGATAAATAAGTCACATACTAAGACAGGATTATTTAGATAAGCTATGCACCTGCTACGAAAGTGATGGTATGTTAAGCATGGTCAGATCTATCTGTGAAGTGTAGGACAATAAAGCACATCATCATGGACACTGGCTGTGAAAATGGCCTTTACAATATGTTGTCCTGCGAAAGTAGATGCTACTCTTGACATCTTAATGATGGTATACAAATTCATTGCCATAAGTGACCTGTCACATTACTGAATCCTTTTGGCATCTTGTTTATCTTCATTTGTATTAAAGACTGACTTCTTTAGCACAATGTCACAAGTTCCCCTGTCATTATGCAGTCATTTGCATATGATGCTTACTGCAGAATTTTCTTGGGTTGTATGACTACACTTTCTATGTCTCTAAATTGGTAAACCCTTGTATGTCACCAAAAAATGAGTTATTTCACAATATGCGCTGTGATAATTATTTCTGAATCTCATCCAAACAATAAGCTCCTAGCAGAACAATCACATCACTACTGAAATACTTCAAAACATGTCCTGACAGTAGAAAAAGAAGGAGATTAAAATGCACCTCAGGACTACAGCAGCAAACTATTCATGATACACTATAAAATTCTGTGTAAACTGCCTAAGACCTTGCTCAGTAGAAACCGAATTAATTAATACCAACCATTAATATCAGTGGGAAAAAAAACTACATTACCCCACAAAAATAAGGAAAATGATAAATGGAATTGTGGGTGCCTTATTTGTGTGGTACATGAAATACATTGTGTTCTAAGATTAGGGAACTCAGTTTATGACTTAAGGCTTTAACAGTTGCCACAAAACTCATTTACTAGCACTACAGTACAATGTACTTATGTACGTCATGCAATATTCCCACATATTTCATATATATTTTCTTTTGTTCTTGGAAATTTATATATAAACTCATTTTCCAGAATGTAGGATTGAAATGTGATTACTTTAAAACTGAAAAAGGAAAATTCCTCAAACCTGTGCACTATAATCTTGAGCAATCATGCTTTTCAGTCCAATAAGAGCAAGCAAGTGAAAGCACCATAAACACACACACACACGCACACAGACACACACACACACACACACACACACACACACACACACACACACACACACACACACACACACACATACACACACACACACGCACACACGCACACACACACACACACACACACACACACACACACACACACACACACACACACACACACACACAGACATACACACACACATGCACACACAAGCACATGCACACAGACACACACACACACACACACACACACACACACACACACACACACACACACACACACACACACACACACACACACATACACGCATCACTGGTTTAGGTTGTGATTTAAGTTAGGTTTGTCATATGCAGCTAGATCCTGCAGTGTTACCACTAGTGCCTGCTTCAAGAAAAGTCACAGTAGTTTTGAGGAACAGAACTGAGAATATGTTAATCATTATGGCTTACATGAGTATTACTAAAAGGTAGACTTAGGTAACTGAATGGAATGGAATGGATAAATAAATAATGATTGCAATTTTGAAACCAGACATAGGCATAGCTCCACCTAAAAGCTACAAATATTAATCATTATCTGCTTCTTACAACTGAAGTTTTTCAGTTACACTGCAAATGAAGTATTTTTCTGTGCTTGATTTAACCATGGATTTTGACAAATGAAACTTCATTAAAAGAGTTTCAAGTGACATGCATTTAATTCACCTGGGGGAATATACATATTTCGTAAGACTTCCGTTTAGTATTTTGTCAGCACATAATGTAGTTCAGAGAGATGTTGCACAGATAATTACGGGGACTGCATGTGTTGTTAGTCTACTGATGATATACTAGTAGGATGTGTCACAAGAAGTTTAAGATAAGCAACTGAATGAAAATACTAAGGCAGTACAACCTCAAGTTGAAAAATCAGAGTAACAGGGCTGAAAAACATGGATCATGTTTTAATTTCATAATACGTTTTGCCAGACAATGAGAACATCAAAGTAGTGGCACCTACTCAATCAAAGGACAAGCAAGGAGACATGAGATTTTTTGGTACTGTACAAGATCTTTTGAAGTATGTTCTGAATATGTCAGAAATAAGTGTGCAAATTATTGGCAGAAGATATGGAATGGTACGGGAGTACAGAGCAAGATAAAACTTTGAATTGCTAAACAATCAGTAACAGAAGCACCAACACTTGTATATTTTGATGTGACTAAGCCATTCACATTGGAAGAAGACACAAACAAGAATAAACTTGAGCAGTAGTTTTACAAGAGAAGAAATCAGTAGCATATAGCTCTATGGCCTTTACTGACTGTCAGAAAAGATATGCTTAGACAGTAAAAGAGCTGCTAGTCCTAACATGTGGCTGTGAAAAGTCTAATGAGTGTAGCAACCAAGTGCAAATAGAAAGTGAGAATAAGCTGTGATGACCTGCCACTGGACCACTAATCTAGAAGCCTCAATCCTCACCACTGGCAACAGTGGAGGACGTACACTGAGATGATAACAGGTACACACACAGTATTTCCAGATGCAGCAGTTTGCATTAAGTGCAATTTCCCTTAAGATCACACAGAGACCACAGTTAGCCCGGGGCTGGTTTCTCCTTCTTTCTCCAGATCCCCAATAAGACTCCCCACTGGAGCAGTTATAGAGTTGAGATTTCAGCTGCGTGGCCAAGTCAAGACCTCCAGCACCCTCTCTGTCCAACCAATGCTTTGTGTTACTGCCCAAGTAGCTGACACACACACACACACACTTTGAGGTTTGATTTACACACACACACACACACACACACACACACACACACACACACACACACACACACACACACACACACACACACACACACACACACACACACCTCAGAAAGGCTGCCACAGGTTAACTAGATATGCCCCCCTTTGCCCAAACTATTAGGTAGTTATCACTGCCAGCAGCCAACTCCTTATCAGCTACTTTAAGGCCATTACCAAAGGATGTCCAATCTTACAGTTTAATATTACTATAAATATTAATATTAATACAAATTGTAAGCCTGACCAAGAGCAAGGCTATTAGGAGTGGCCCACACAGTTTCACCAAATAAATATGCAAGCACTTTCAAAATTTAAATAGCTCTACAAAGATCAGCCACAATGAAAGGTTTAAATATATTTAATAACAAACAATAAAAGAGCAAGACGATACTAAATACATATTCACAGTGCCATCAGTGTTTAAAACCACAGGAAATATTTAAAACAACATTGCAGGACAGTCTCAAATAAGTAAAGAAAAATATCTAAACTAAGCATCAGTATATTCCTGAATGTATCTAAGAGAGTTACTATACCCTAGAAACTTACTTATGGAGCAAGGCGGATGTGCGGTGAATGGGTCTTGTTGCCAGGTCCAAGACAGAATACAGAATGCACCATCTCAATAAGGTTTCTCAAATGAATATCTCAAATATTACTACTGGGATAGCTTGCAGAATGAAATAATTTCTTGTCATCTGACTCTATCCCAGGTGAAAAGCCCACTGCTGGAAGCTAGCAGTATTTAGCATCTACCTGTAAAAATACATAGACCTCAGATCTTTGGCAGATGCTGAAAGTCATTAAACAATTGCATTCCTTCACATTTCAAGACTAGTAATTATTTCGCCCTAAAGACAATACAGAAAACTTCTCAGCACAGACTCTCTGTCTCTAGCTGCCTTGAAAACTGAAAAATACCATTTCATTTTTTATTGTGTAGCCATAAAGTAATTTAATTTCAGCTATTTTTCTGAAGTTAACCTCCTGTATTCCAGTTTCCACTGTTAAAATATATAAATTTAAACAGGTACAATATTTATTTTCCAGTAGGGCACACTGTGGTTACAATTTAAGCATAAGCATGTTATAAAATCCCTTTGTAACACACATGTCTGTACAGACCCGTTTGATATACACATAGCATAATGTTCTAATACAGTTGTAATACAAGCATCTTATATAAATCATGTTGATATTCACAAATGACATATAGTTATTTACAAAATTCTAGATAGCTCTGCTGGCAGTACCCCCTTTCATGACATAAGCCCTTACACAGCATATTTAAGAAGTCACCATACAATGTACTGCAAATAATGTTGATGCAATTAAAAAAACATGGTTTAGTTGTGAATTGTTAGTGATGAAAATGTATAGCAGATATACTGATCAAATTTGCCAGAGAAGAAGGTCTGCTTGGTGATGAACGTAACGTTAATTGGATGACTTCATGTTTTCCCATGACTGAAAAAGATATTATTAGATGGCAATGTAGTCAGATGGCTTTTATAATTCAATTCTTTGAAAAGTGGTTATGAGAAGTTGGCTAGAGCAGTACATTGCCAGAAAAAAAGAAATACCACATTGTTTTTCAATTCAAGGAGTTATTACCGATATACATATTTTGATTGCTGAGGCAGATAAATCGATAGCGCCAGTAAAGTTAAGGAAAGAAATGTTAGTAGAGATATACGAGTCTTCCTTGGGCATTGTCTGGTACAATGAGGTCATGGCATATTGTTTTAACCAGGCACATATATAGAAATAGAGGAATAACTTCAAAATTGTTCTGTATATAGTGCTTAGCATGGTAACATTCTAAGAGAAGAATTGATTCCTTATTCATTTCAGAGGGACAGAAATGATGGTCTGAACCAGCCTTGATTAGATGAAAGCACTCATCATTTCTGTCCCACTTTATCGGCCCAAATAAAGCAAGTGGTGAATTAATCTGAACATGTTTGCATTGAATCTTTTATTTCTTAGGAATATGAGAAAAAATCTTTGACAGAGAGGATTGTATTCCCAACATGGGAAAATGCATACAGATAACCAACCAAGGATAGTTTGCAGTAGTTGCACCTTCTAAAGCTCCCCTCATATCATGAGTACTGGAAATAGTACAGTTTAACCCTGATTCTTATGTATTTTTAGTCCACTACATGACCTTTACCCATCAATTGGTCAATGGATACATTTAAGGGATTTTATTAAAAGCACCTTACCAGTATTTAGTATATAAGGTCAGACCAACCAACAACTCACCCCTCCAAGAAAGTCTCTAGTCAGAACAAGAGACTTGCCAAGGTGCAAGAGCCTTCTCTTGTCAATAAGGAGATAGATGCCCTGTGTATTCCTTGTGACTTGAAACGGAAAAAAAAAAAAATGTTTAAAATTTACAGGCTAATCTGAATAGGATTGTTGGCAGGTAGTAACCCCAGTAGCCAATATATATTTTCAGGTTAAACAAAGAATCCAAATAAATGAAAACTCCCCAAAATTAAATTTTAAAAACATAACAACAATGGACATAACCAAGAAAAAAACAAAAAAAACAAAAAAACAAAGGAAATAATCTATATTCTATATATATTATTATTACATTCTATATATACTATATTCTATATTCTATATATACTGTATTCTATATATATATTATTACTATATTATTATATTATATAATTGATAATCTATAAATAATTATCTCTGCATTTTTTAAAAGTATGGGTTAGATTCCTGTGAATAATATCTAGTGTTCGGTGTACCTTACTATCTAGCGAATCAACAAGATATTCATTTTTGCTGATTTTGCTGATAATGCTTTATCACTTTTTATGTTTAGAGTTTGCATTAGAGTTCAGTAAATAATAACTGACAAAGCAACTTTGACTGTCCAGACTCCCGTGTATGTATGATATATCTAGAAATGCATTGCTAACTGTGTAACCACTGTTTTTTACCATTTATTAAGACTTTTCCCAGCTATTACACCATATTTGGCTAAATCTACTCTGTATATTTTTACTGCACAATAGTGAGATTTAAGGTATATACACAACTGATGTGCACCTATAAATGTGAGAATGTGTCACTGTTATCTGCTGCACAGAAGTGGATGCGGCAATTAGTATTTACTACTGTTCTAGTCTATGGTACTTGATTGAAACTGTCCTGTATATCTAAGGAAAGACTTATTGTTTGTTTTAATGGGAATATTTTGTTTTATAACTATTTCTGTCTCCACTTTATTTTTTCTTGTTTCTCTTTAGTTATATTGCTGCTTGCACCCTGTTCTTGCCACGGCATTTCACTTCAACCTTCTTCCATAGCCACGGTCAGTGCAAGAGACCCAACACACACTTCCAGCGACCTTAGTCTATGGGTAAAGCATTCTTTTTCTAAGTGCAACTCTGCAAAACAACTAGTGTAGGCTCCATTTAATATCCAACTGTATCAGCATTCTCATTTTGTATTGTTATAATTGGCACGCACACAGTCTGAGATGGCAACCCCCATTTTCTGTCCTTGTTCTTCCCAAAGTAGCTGATCATTATAAATTACTGGCCACAAGACCTAACTGATGTTTTTATAATATATACCCCCCACAACTGGTACATAATAACATATTATGAACTTTATTTATTTGCTGCATATTTAACCCCTATGTTCTTAGTTTGGTCTTTTTCCAGGCATTCTATTCATTATTTAGACCTGCTCGCTTACTTCTAAAAATATGCTCTCTCTGTCCTAAAACCTTTTTTGGACAACTGTTTCACCTGAACATATTTGATAACCTGGTGAGAACAGTTCTTACGCTATCTGGTAGATTCCAATATATTCCAGTGTGGAGATTGATTATTTTCACTTTCCGGCGCATGACTCTCTCCTTGGCTGATCCCACTCCATTCGTCCTCACTGTGCTCAGGCTTAATCTGCTCCCCTATGCCCAATTCCCACCCACCCCCTCTTTCATTACATTTATAATCTTCTAACCACTCCCCTCTATACTCTCAAACAATCTCCTCCCTATTGTCTCTAACCATTCTTCTCCTCACTAAACCAATCTCCTTCCTATTCTCCCTTCCCAATCTCTTCCTCTGGATGCATTTCATCACTTCCTGTCCCCACTTCTCCATTCACAGATGCCTCCCACTAGATATCAAACTGTATTCCTTATCCCATTCTTCTTACTCTTTATAACTCTACTCAAAGCCACAAAACTGCCTCCTAAATCATATTCTTCCCCTGCTATCCATGTACTCCACTTAATACCTTCTCAGACTTTAGGCCTAGCCTTTATCACCCAAGTCTTATTTCATTCGCCAAAATACACATACTCTCTTCAAACTACACCTTACTTTACTCGCATAACTCCCTCTTCGATTCACTTAACTACATTATATCTAAACTGTCTAACCTCACTCACCATTCTTCTCATATCCTTTTCATTCTAACCTGTTCTGGTGACATCCACCCCAGTCCAGGACCCGACAACTGGTTTAACCTTACAAACTCTAACAAACTCTCCAAATTCCCTAAATCACTTCACATAACTACTCTTAATTTCCAAAGCATTTGTAATAAAACTTCAGAACTACATGCCTGTCTATCCCAAAGCAAAACTGGCATCCTAGCAGCCAGAAAAACATGGTTAAAATCCTCCATTCAAGATTTTGAACTTGTTCCACAAACTTTAGCATTATTAGAGTAGATTGAGAAAAGAAAAAAGGAGGTGGCGTTGCCTTTATCTATCCCAACTCCATCAGTATTACTCCATACAAAGACGAGATCTCTCAATTTCAAAATGCTGAGATTTTGATCTCTTTTCTTGAAATCAGTCACTCAAAAAGACTATGTATCATTGTCCTATACATCATCCCTGGAAATAACAGCCCAACTCTAGAAGGCATTTTACCTTGGCTTTCCTTCATGATAAAAAAATGAAACAATTATCCTTGGGGACATGAATATGGATTGGTCCTCTATCTCTTCCAATCAGTCTTTCACTAGCATGAATCTGTTTCACTTCACCTAACTTATTACTACTGCTACTAGGTACAACAACAAAACCAATGAGGGGTCGATCCTAGACTCGATTCTAGTCTCTGACCTTCTAAATTTATAACATCTAGCACTATCTCCAACTCTGTTAGTGACCATCTCCCTGCCTATGCAATCTGTGCATGCTTAGCCATCCCAAAAAACATTAATATTAAATTAGTCCAAAATCTTTCTAAATTTGACCCCAATACCTTTAACAGAATCCTGAAAAGTATTAACAAGAATATCATTAAAAAAGAGTAAACAGAGGCAAGGCTCAGGATTCTTCAGCTGATTTATTCACACAAACACAAGTGCTTTCACCAAATGCTTCTTCAGGTGTATATAAAGTGACACTCACACGCCTGTTCTTATATCAAACATTTAAAAATCACATGATCAAAAAGTTAAGAACATTTAAAGGTATATAGATACAATAAAAATGTAACCACAAAAAAATACATGGTATTTCCTATCTAGATAAAAAATGCACAAATGCGATCTATAGTTTATAGAGCACACGGACACATAACATATTCTATCTATGTAAGGGTCTATTCTTCAGGATGGGTCTCATCGGTACATGGTCATTGAGGCCATGTCCTGCATTCACTCTTAATCTGACAATCCAGTTGGCCTCTAAGTTCTCAGTCTGAGTCCTAATATCACCATCCCTTTGATTCTCATAACATCTTCCTAACACCATAAATGTTAAAGTATGTTGGTCATGCATCTCTTTAACATGTTTTGCTAGAATATCCTTAAGACACTCCCCTTGGATGGTGTTTTGCTCTATTTTAACAGTTCTTTTCAAAAGATTTTAGATAGTCTAGCCCCTTCAAGAAAAACTAATTAAAACTAATAATGCCCCCTGGCTAACTAAAGCTACCAAACAAATAATGACTAACAGAGACAAAGTATGGAAAGCTGAACTTATTCATTATAGACAGCTCTGTAACCAAGCTAAGAAACTCATCTCTAGAGCCAACCAAAACTACATCTGGAACCAGCAAAATAGTAGAAAAACTAATCCAAAATATTCCTGGTCTTCTATCAATAATCTTCTTAAACCTGGCACTAAACGTAATCCCTTCCCACACCCCTCAAACCTCCAGAACAAATTGCAGGTATCTTTAATTCTTACTTTATTGACACCATTGCTAATATTACCTCTACTTTTCCCATCTTCTCCCCAACACCAACACTTCTTCTTCACCATTCTTTACTCAACATTGCTCTCTACCCACTGATACTCTCTCACCAAATGGCACACATCTTACTCCTCCACCATGTTTCACCCTCTCTCCTATCCCTACCTTCCAGATCAAAAAAGCTGCTTCTAAAACTAAAGCCCTGTTCCAACTCTGCTGACAATATCTCTGCCAAATTCCTCAGACTTGCATCAGACTCAGTGGCCTACCCCATTAGCATTCTGATTAATAGATCCATACAGGAATCCTATGCCCCTGGCCTCTGGAAAAAGCTATAATATTACCACTTCATAAAGGGGGTTCCTCAGTCGACATCTCCAACTTCTGACCCATAGCTATACTTTCCTCTATCTCAATAATTCTAGAAAAGTGTGTTCTGAAACAACTTCTAGATCACCTTCAAAAATGTAATTTTCTTTCCCGTACTCAACATGGTTTCCGTCCTGGACACAGCACATCCACTCCACTTTTCTCATTCTTAGACATTGCGACTAAAGCATGAGATTCTGGAAACATTGTATCAGCCCTTTTCCTGGAATTGTCAAAAGCATTTGATACTATCTCACACCCCATCCATCTCTCTCAGCTCTCTAGCATTGATCTATCCAATCAGGCTCCTAATTGGTTCAAAAGCTACCTCTCTAATAGGGAGCATGCTGTTAAATGGCAAAACTCTATTTCCCCATACATCCATAACCCTAATGGCGTTCCCTAAGGTTCAATTTTAGGCCCTCTTCTATTTAACATTTTATTAATAATCTCCATCAATCTATCCGGCAGGCCTCCTTAGTCCAGTATGCAGATGACTCCACTATAGTCTGCTATGTCCACAACTCAAACACTCTAAAGAAAATCACCCAAGTGGCATTTACCACATTAGAAACCTGACTTCACAAAAATCACCTCTCTCTAAATCCTAAAAAAAAACAAACAAACATGATTTTCACTCTCAAGAGCAATTCTCCCCTTAATATAGCTGACTTTGAAATCCTCTCCCTTAACTCTATCAAAATTTAGTTAGTTTTCCATACTAAGCTATTAGGGGTAATTATTGATGAAAATCTTAAATTCGATCATTATATTCAAAATAACATAAACAAAAACCCACAAAAAAGTGTGGCGACTATATAGACATTACAAATTCCTCTCTCTCCCATCTAAACAAGCATTAGCTCTATCATACCTTCTACCATCGCTAAATTATGGTGCTTCCTTATTAACTAATCTGTAGTCTTCCTTAATGACTAAATTAGAAACATGCTAAAATAAGATTGCTAAGTTTGCTATAAATAGCCGACACTCCACTCATCATTGTATTGTCCTAAAGCAACTTCAATGGCTTGAATTCCCCCATTACCTTCTTCTCCTCTAGCTCACAACCTCTCACAAACTTATATATAAACCTCAGGACTGTCTAGCACTCAGCTCCCTCTTCACACTGTACACTCCAGCTCATCTCCTATGTTCTGAACACCAATACCTTCTCCAAGTACATAAACCCAAACTACCTGCAGGTAAGTTCTTATAGTCCTGGACTATTTCCAAAATATGGAATAATCTTCCAGCATCAATACACCTTCAACCAAGACCTTCTATCTTCAAACGTACACTGCACAGTGACTTCCATGTAGATTTGTAACAGCTGAATTCCCTCCTCAGTCATTACCTAAATTCAATTTATCCAGCCTTTATTTTACTCTCAATTTCCTTTCTTACTTTTAAACTCCCAAATGAACACTTCATTGAACATTCCCTTTTGCTCATCATTTAACTCCCTCCTCTTTCCTCCACCCTTCCATCACTAGCTGCCCCTCTCCCTCTACTTTATCCAACATACATTCTTCTTCTTTCCCACACCTCTCCCTCACTAGTTTCCACTCTCCCCCTACTTTACCAAACTATCTTATCCTGTATTCACTGAATAACCTTTAACTTTTACTATATCCTACACACCTCCTATTCTGGCTTCCCCCTCTCATCTCTTCCCTCTATGCCATCATAAACCCTTACACTCATGTATTAACATTAACCTTTACCTCCATGTTTCCTCTTCTCGATTAAATAACAATTCAATTGTTATACTCTTTTACTTTTGAGTATAACAACTTGTTATTCATTATCCCAGACTTCACAATATTATGCTTTTTGTGTGATGTACTCATTTTCTTTATTAAATCATACTTTAATATGTAATTTTTCCTTTTATGTTTTTCCAATTAGTTTATGTATCTTCTGCAATTTTAAGTACTATTTTAAGATACTTTATATAAATTATGTTTTAATTTCATTTTGTATTCCATGTACCTTGGAGCTTTTATCCCTGGGCCTCCACTGAAAATGGGCTAGCCTGGCCCAGTAGACTTTCCCTGTTGGCCCAGTAGACTTTCCCGGTAAACAAATGTTAAATAACAATAAATAAATAATAAAGTCCTGTGAACAATGGGTTGTTCAAAATAAAACCAGTGTCACAAAAATGATCTGTAGTCTGAAAGCCTGGAGACAGAATAAGAATGTATTGGAACTAGTAACTTGAAATAAGAGATCCCCTTCCTAAAGTTCTAGTGGGACCTCAAGGAACCAGTTACCTGCCAGGTCATTAACAGCAACTGCCTGGTTCATCTCTATTCAAATGAGGAATCTCATAGTGAAGCCCTTGTTTCTAACTGGGATTAGCTGAGGTGGGTTAGAGAACTCTTCCCATTCAGAATGTTGCAGTATATGTAGGATACAGCTTTCTCATCTCTAATGGAGTGCTAATGGAGACATGATCACTGAGACCTGTAGGGTCAAGCAAGACAGTGAAGCTGTGTTAGTAAAGCTTTCACATTACCAGAAATTAATTGAAATCTGCCCTTTCAAGAGGTACTTCAATTTTGTTCTAAGACATAAAAAGTGAAGAGTGAGGAGTGCTCAAAGATAAGAATTCATGCAAAGGACATTGTGCTGGCAAATCTGCTGTGACAGTTTTCTATGGTTTTTCTAAAGCAGAATTTTTAACACATTTGTTAACTGGGTAAGCCTACTGCACATTAGTGCCTGTTTGGAAGCACTGTTTCTGGTTAAGTGATATGATCAGTTACATAGAGGACAAAATTATAAGGAAGGAGTCATGACTTGTAACCCTGGCTAGTGAAAACAGCTTTTTAACTGTTCAGAACTTGAATTATCAATAATAACTGCTAGATCACCTCATAATACTTGTAAGATGCTACATGAACAATCCATGGGAAGTAACAGGAACTGATAAGATTGACCTTAAATTTTCTACAGCTCTTGGAGTACACAAAGATGTCTTAGTATCTAATGCACTTGCAAAAGTTACAAGTTTGACCAGCATGGGTTACTGCTAAACCTCTGCTGTTATTCACTCTTCTCCAGGAGATGTGCTTTTCTAGCAATTGTTTTATATTAGAAGCACTCATGTGCAAAAGTGTAGGTTACATTTTGATGACCATGGCCAGTGCTCTGTTCACTTGACTAAGTTCCCAGTTTTCTCAAATGATACTGAGGATAGTACTTAACAGTGTGTGCATAACTGTCTGAAAGATTTCAGCTTGGGTTAACCTAAGCAGTGAGTCAAGGAGATCAGTGTCTTGTTCCCGGGTAATAGGAAACAACTGGAGCTATTTGCAGCTGGTTTATGGCCATCTTTTCTATAATGGGGTCCAGAACTTCATGCACAGAAGTTTTGTTATAGTCTGTATTGCAAAAGTCCACTTTTAGGGTAACTATATTGTGATGGGAATTCTCCCAGACTGAAGTGATCCTAGCAGTCCGCAGTCATTGTTAATTACCTTTCCTATGAATGTAGGTGCTGCTGCATGCTGCTGGAGTACAAGTAACTGCTGACCCATGCTGGCTTTCTGTATAGGTCTCTCTGAAGGTAGAGTTCTCCATCTAAGCTGAATAGCCACATGTCCAGAAAGCAGACCTCTTCTAAATTATGGCTAGTACATTTCAGAAAGCTGGTGGGTTTAGTGATAGCTTCCACAAAATGTTTCAGTTCATGGAGGCCTCCTTTCCAAATGGGATAAATGTTGTCAATAAAATGGAAATAGCAGGAGAACTTCTTCCACAGAATGGAATGCTGAACATTTGAGTCTGCAGCATCCCAGCACAAGACTGGGGACCATAGTTACTCCAATGGCTCCTCCTCTAATTTTTTCTATTTCTGGTTGCAGCTGAAGAATTTGATGTCCTGATGTCCTGCATCAATAAAAGGATCTTAAAGGACAGTGGGCTCACTGAGTTTATCTTCTTATGTTGTTTTTTGTCTCAGTTTGTCTTAAGTTTAATACACACACACACACACACACACACACACACACACACACACACACACACACACACACACACACACAAAGATAAGGCATTGGGACATTGTTTACTAAAACCTTTGCTCTAGGTATATATTTCAACTTCTTTGAAACAAATCTAGTTATTTCTGACACATTCAAATGTATTGATGAAACCACATGATATGAGGAAGGTTGTGATGATTTTTTTTTCATTTTAATTTTAAATTTAATTCTAATTTTAATTTTAATTCAATTTCATGTCAGGCTGCAATAACTGGAGCAGGTGACATCCTTACCCTCCATAGTTCAGCCTTATCAGCTGGGGCATAAACTTATGCTAAATATTTTTACAGCCCCTATGTAGAGCTACCCACACAAATAACATCTTCAGGAAGTTCCATAAACTCGTTGGCTACTCCCATCTGTCTATTTAATATAAATTTTAATGTAATTATAGACAGTTTTTCCAACTGGCTCTATCCCATCAGCAGTTTATGGCTACTCCGGACACCTTCCCATACCCGGGAGTTTGTAACAGAAAATGCAAGAATCAAATTCTGTGTTAAATCAGTGGGTTTAAATTTGTAAAACATAAAGAAGATGGGCTCAGACAGTGCTGAAACCTTCTGGCCAGAGCATTTAAGTAAGAAAGAAGTACAAAATCGATCACTCTTCCCTACTTCTCATCATGCCACCCTTATTTACATGGAATGCAGTAATTACAATACTTAAGGGTTCCTTGGATTAGCTAATACCATAGTTATGTAATTATTTAGTCAGATCCCAGTAAGGAAAACAAACTGCCTAGGTTAAATCCCCATTGGCTTACCCTCCCACGTGGCCACAGTTTCTACATTGGACCTACAGCAGAATCAAACCCCTCCAGTCTTTTCCTCCCTGACACACCAATCCCCTTCCCTCAGAGGGATGGTATAATTTTATATGAGTTAATTTAAAATAAAGGAATAAAATAAAGTAAGCTTTTAAATGGTGACCAGCAGTATATGTACTGCAACCTCCCAACCCACTCAATAACCTGAGGTGTAGGCCAAGTTACTCTTTTGGCTTGTTGACAAACACAGCTTAAATACACTTTTCTGCCACTTGGTTTGGTACCTCTTAGAGTGTACAGTCTATAATGCATGGCACACTACAACTATGTTACAAAGGTTGCACTAATGGAGTGACAATGGAACTCATACACTTGGCTTTCCATAGAACACTTAGCTACACTGAGATTCTCAGGTATTTTTTCCACGTCTCATGTGATATAGAGCACATAACATCCTAACGATATGTCACCCCTATGGCTTTTATGAAAGCCAGAATCCTTAGCAGTCCTTAAGTTCATGGATCCAAATCTAAACATTCTAATGGAAGGGCACTCCCCCCAAGGCAGATCTGATGAAGCATAGGTGAAAGCACAATAGAAGAATACTCAGAACCTCAGGAACCTTTTGAATACGTCACTTAATAAATATTATATTTATTTATTTATTTTGTTTACCAGGTAATGTCTGACTGGGCATGAGGCCCATTTTCAGCGGAGGCCTGGGGAGAAAATCTTCATACATAAAATACAGTATTAAATAATCAAATTGAACATGCATTCATTAACAATGTACAGAGCAAGTCAGTAAAAAAATTAGTTATATAATAATAATTAGCAAATAATTAAATGTAACAAAAAAATGGCACAGTGATAAAAACTGTCTGCATGAGTTAATAGCGAGAACAGTCTGATACAGTAATTGCAAGATAGAGAAATGCAGTCTACATAACAGTTAAAGACAAAGCAGTATGTATGTATACATTGATAACTGAAACCAAGGATAGAAACAAAATAGCCTTCGGCAGTTAATAATTGTATCTGTGAGAATGAGCTAGTTTAGAATAATGTAATGGAGTAGTAGGTAGCTTATCCAGGAGTATGGCAGGAGCAGAGCCAGTGTTTTGCTAGATGTTCTTTAAGGAGGTTTTTAAACTCATGAATACTGGGGTTTTTAGCCATAGGTTGAGGAATGGAAAAGAGGGCGGTGCCCTGTGTGTTGTGGGCTTGAGTAATTTTTAACAATAGTTTATTTGAGGATCTTAGTGCTCTAGGATTGCTTTTGAGTTGGACTAGATTGGTGAGTGCCAAGCAGTTGTTAGGTTTGTGAATTATATTGTGGGCTATGGACAGTTGGTTAAATGTTAGATGGTTTGGTAGTTCAAACCATTCAAGTTGGGAGAGTACAGAGCAGTGGTGGGTTCTGTAAGTGTGGCCTGTGGCAAATTTAGTGATTTTGTTGTAACATGACTCTAGATTATTTAGGTCAGATTTACAAATGTTTGTAAATACCAGGGAGCCATAGAGGAGGGTGGAGAGTAGATGTGTGCGGGCAGTCTGATGTTGTCTGTAAGGTAAGGTTTAATTCTGTAAAGGGTACCAAATTTGGAGTGGACTTTTTCGATGGTGAGGGAGATGCAGGTGTCAAACCTTAGTTATCATTAATTGTGACACCTAGAAGTTTGGCTTGGCTGGTGGGATCTATTTTGGTTCCATTTGTGAAAAGGATAGAAAGCGGAGTCAGACATGTTTTGGGTTTATCGTAACTGAAGACAATTAACTTGGTTTTGTTGGGGTTAAGTATGAGCTGATAGCAAGTGAGGTAGCATTCTATGTCCTGGAAAGATTTTTGCATTTTTGTTTGTAGATCCTGGGGGGTAAGGCCTGTACAGATTAATGCAGAGTCATTAGCATATCGGACTATGGAGGCTAGTTGGGTTGAAGACCTGAGGTTGTTAGTAAAAATTGTAAAGAGAAGGGGGCCAAGTATGGCTCCTTGGGGTACACCAACAATGACGGGTAGAAGGGGGGACAGGGTGTTCTCCTATTTGGTGGCTTGCTGACGGTTAGAGAGATAACTATGGAACCAGGACAAGGCTGTTGTGTTGAGGCCATGGGATGATAGTTTATTTAGTAGGATTTTGTGGGAGACTGTGTCAGAGGCTTTTGACATGTCAAGGAATATGGAGGTGACCATTTGGCCTCTGTTTATAAGATCTTCAATGGTGTTTGTGAAAGATAGCAGTGCAGTACTGGTACTATGTTTTGGCCTAAAGCCATGTTGTGTGAGGGAGAGGAGTTTGTGATTAAGGAGGTGGGCAAGGAGTTGGGAGTGAATGTATTTTTCTAAGATTTTGGGTAGAGGGGAGAGTATGGCTATGGGACAGTAGTTAGATCCTTAGAGAGGCCACCTTTGTGTAGAGGAATGATGTGGGATATTTTCCATAGATGGGGTACATATTGTTCAGAGATAGAACAGCTGATTAGGACTGATAAGGGATAGGTGACTGAGGAGGGAGAAATTTTAAGGAATTCATTAGGTAATTTATCAGTTGCTAGACAGCAGAGTTTGAGTTTGAAAGGAGAGATTTTATGTAGGGTGAAAGAGAAGGGGGTGGGTGAGTCTGAAGAGGGAAGAAGAACAGTGAGAGGTTGATTAGTTGGATTACCAAGAAGAGATGTGATTGAGTTAATGAAGTGGGTATTAAATTGTGTAGCTACTGGGTCTGAAACCTTGGAGTTGGTGGGTGGGGGGGTAGGGGTATAGCCTGGGTTGAGAAGATTGTTAATGTTTTGCCAACATTTTCTGGGGTTAAATTGGTGGGTTTGCTGATCTAAAAGGAAATAGTTTTGCTTGTTTATTTTTATCCGTCTCTTAGTCTGGTTACATAGCTGCTGAAATGTTGTGTGGTCTATGTTATTTTTGGTAGTGTGGTAAGTGGACCATGCCCCGTCTCTTTGCTTCAGCAGAGCTAGGGTATCTTTAGATAGCCAAGGTATGTGTCTAGTTTTTGCTCTTATTTTTCTTGTGGGTGCTAGATTGTTGAGTATTTTAAGAAAGGTTTTGTTGAAGTAAAGGACTGCCTGATCAAGTGGGAGGTTTCTAAGAGGTGACCAGTTACTTTGCTGAATAAGGTGGTTGAAAGTGGAGGGGGAAAAGTTTTTTTTGTTCCTGATAAATTTAAATATTGTTTTGGTTTGTGTCTGAGCTTGTTTTCTGTATAGGGAGGTAGGCAAGTGGTCACTGAAGGAGTCTGAAAGGCAGCCTGCTAAATAACCCAGATTTGGCTTATTAGTTAGTATCCAATCTAGTGTGGACTGCTTTTTAGAATGTTTATCTAGCCGGGTCAGACAGGATATGGTTTGAGCGAAATTGAAGAGGTTTAGGAAATTGGAGGGGCTGTTGATGTTGCAGGAATGCCAATCCAGGTTAAAATCACCCAGGATAATGGTCTCCTGGCTGAAATTAGTTGATGCCCAGGCGAGAAGATTCTCAATTATGGGTAGGTTGTTCCGGGGGGGGGGTAGGTGGTTATGATAATAATAAATTTGTTAAGGTTTATTACCAAGCATGTTGTTAGGATTTCAGAGTTAGGTAGGTCAGGAGGGGCACAGTTTAATAGTTCCAGTTTGAGTGTCCTTTTATACATAATAGCGACATCATGACCACCCGTTTTGTTTGGTCTGTCTAATCATAATATTTAATTGTAATGACTTAATCACTACTGTTACAAAAATCATTTATTAATGCCAAACACTCTCTTTTGGTGTCAAAAATTGGCTGTGTTAAGATATCCAGGAGGCATGGCACTGGTTTCACTCCTCCACTCCCCATGGGCACCCCCCAGAGAATGACATGCCCCAAGGACGGCTGGAGCAGAAACATGCCTGCTCCAGAAACACTTAGCCAGATGTAACTCAGATAGTGCTTATCTGCTTTGATGACTAATAAAGACTAAAAATGAAAAGATTTGGCTCCTGAGATTTGTTTTCTAGCTTTTACTAGCTTTTTTACTTCCTTTAGGATCATGAGGAGGACCAGAAGAAGAAGAAGATCTCTTCAACAACACACCTAGCTGACACTTCATGTTATTATTCACCTGGTGGAGCAAGTTACAGAATACTGGGATTTTTAACCAGCTCATCATATATGGATCATGATTTAGCAACTGTGGACTGGTAGCTCCTCTGGAGTTTTGTATTAGGAGTTGCTTAATTCTGTTTTTTAGTAAGGGGTTGGAAAAGGAAAAGATAGCAAATCTGGAAATGAGGTAGATAGACGTCAAGGGACACATAGAATGAAGACACGAAGAGGGTTGTGCTGAAGGAGGTGGAGTAGGATAAGCACTATCTTTTTGTGGAGCTTAGATCCCCTCCCCCCAGTTTTCCAGTTCTTTTACATAGGAGAAAAGATGGGGAAGAGGGTGTAGGGGAAAGGCTTAGGGAAGAGTTAAGGCACAGAACCAACATAAAAGTCAGACAAGACAGAAACACAATGGTGGATGACACAAGGCATATGCATGGTAGACAGATACAAATGAGGAAGATGAGGAGGTTTGACATGCAGTTTACATCCTGGGCCAGAAGAACTCAGTTATCCACTCTTTATGATGGAAGTGAGAAGGAGATTCCAATGGTGAGAGTGTGGAGTCCTCTGGTGGCTCAATGGTCATAGTTGACTGGGTCTTGCATCCTTTGGAGGAGGCTTTGAATTGGTTGCAGGCACTTTCAGAGCAAGATCATGGTCAAATGGGATCCTAGGCAGAGTAATCGACCAGCCCTCCACCACCACCTTAGCCATTGCAGTGTCACATTACTTGTCTATCTCTCTCCAGTTACCATAAACACTGTTTAAAACTGTTTGTATGCATACTATGTTCTTCTTTACTTTTACAATAACCACAGAGATATGGAGTTAATTTAAAATCTTTTAAGTTTTATTGCACACACACACTGATGGCAATTTGCTAAATAAAACACTGAAAACAGAGCACAAGCAGCAGCAAACTTCTCTTAAAAACAGAATTAGCTTGAGCAACAATATACTTTTCCTTTGAAGCTCATATTCACTGAAAAAAAAAACTCATATTCATTGAAAATGCATCTGGACAGTGGTGGATAAAATGTACCTTGGCAGCCAGGTTATTTTCACACTATGGACATGCTGCATACATTTTTGGGAACATGCATAAATGCATGTATTCTTTGATTCATCTTCCTGTGTGTTTTAAATTATATTTCTTATTTAATACAATATTTGTTTGAGTGCTCTGAACATTTTGCCAGTAAGCAGTGAAACAAAATACATGAACCAGTAATGACAAAAGTACCCATTTCAGAACTTTTCAACCATAAAAATCCACTCAAACTGCTATTACTGTATTTTACAGATATCTGCACTCAACAATTAGGGACACTAAATCAACTTTACCCATCATACCTCTGATTGTGATAATTGTCACAGTAAAGTATTCCAATTTGCTTTACACAAATGTATGCTAGTCCTTCAAAGACAGATTAATAACTTTTTAAATTCATCAGCTCAGCAGGGTCAGTAACTTTTATCTATAGACATTCCTTAAATCCAGCAATTATGGATGCATGGTTCAGTACATCCTTCTCAGATGTTTGATTAATAATAATAATAATAATAATAATAATAATAATAATAATGAACAGTGACATATTTCAAATTTATTTCTCACAAACATAACCCCCACACACATATGCACACTAGTCATACAAAGCCAGAATAAAGATTATTGAAAAAATGACCAGATAAGAGTGGAAGGTACTTTCATCCTCGAAGTGCACCCCCCCCTGCCAGCAGCAGCAGTTATGGCCACTATATTGGTGGTGTACACCCCTTATTGTTATGAAGAAATAAATTGCATGTCCTTTATTGGTAGCTTTAGACAACTACATTAAACTGTACAAAGATCACTAGCATCATGCCATATGATCTAGTCAGGTGTACCACAGTTTCAATAGAAGAGTACTTTTTAGAGCATAAGAAATGTTAACCACCTGATAACATATGCTAAGTCAAGATGCACAACCCCTGAAGAAGTAAAAGTCATCAGAATAATTTTACATTAAAGAGAACTAATACTAATGCAGAGGTTGCTGTCACTGGCAAACAACTTTGCATTTCAGTGCTTCACCTACTAATGCAGTGCTTGCTGCCCTTGAAGAATAAATTACCTATATTGCATTAAAAATGGTATACTGGTAATATTGCTATACCGTTTCTTGAACTAGATCAGATATACAATATAGGGGATGGTATAGTATGGTTGGTGAACAATGAAAACACGTTCAAAGCTAGTAGGCATGCTTTCCAGCAGACCATTGAGGAGCCTAGCCTAAATTCCCAGTTGTTACAAAGCGATAACATTTTAAGCAACTGGCTCAGTGTTATACAGCAGGTAATTGAAGGTGGAAAGATTCAAGCTTTCCAACCTTGCTACTGGAAACAGCACATTAACAAGTTGGAGCTTTAGTCCTGTGCACTAACTACTAACGTAATAGTTTTTAACTAAATGAAGAAATCCTTTACAATCCAATCTTATAGAGAAGACTGTATCACTGCAAAATGCAACAATGATTGCATAATGGCTGCTGAAGATCAGTTTGTGCTGAACATCACTCTAAATAATGCAGACTATATGACCTGACAAATGTCAACCCCTTGTAGTTGCCAGAGACTATAAAGAAGGTACTGCAAACTTGTATTACTAAAATGCAATATGATTAGACTATAATACACAATCCAGGCCTGTTAATGAAATATTTCATTCTTTAGTGCAGTGAATTAAGCAAAACAATTACAGGCAATATAAATGCTGTAGCAGCTTTTCTTCAACAACCCACAAGTCATGCAAAAATTAAAAATATTATTGAATATAGATTACTGTTTTTTTGGGGGGGGTTACATGCTTTTAGGACACCTACAACTCATTTGACCTCCTTCTGTATTGTCTCTTATTAATAATAACTATCCCTTCTGACATCAGTCTTCTTATTATGACCCACTTGAATGTTTAATAATGCTGTGTTGTTGTAACACATTTCTCCAGAGTCAATACAGCCAGATCATGGACAAATGGGCATTATGCAGGGTAATGGATCAGATCCCTGCCAGCCATATAGATAGCACATTACTTGTCTGTCTCTTTCCAGTTACCATAAACACTGTTCAAACTTGTCAGCGTACACACTATTTTCTTCTTTACTTTTACAACTATCACAGAGATTTGGATTTCATTTGACTCATTACATCTGAGTGACGCCTCCAGGTGCATCTGCAGTTAACTCCTACTGGCGTCAAATATTGCTTGTTCATATTTTCATCAATAATTCTAAAACTATGCTATGTACAAGGTTTTAAAAGATTTCATCTTAATGCTTACACAATAGCAAACTTAACTGCATTAATATCTGACCTGTCCAGTGCAGTTAAATAGATATCAACTGTTGTTTTTATATTAATTTGTATAGATATACCCCCGGATTCTCTAGGCCTTGCACGGCATGCAGGATTAGTGCAGGAGCTCCAGCAGGCAATATGTCTAGTGTGCGATCCAAGAACAGCTTGCAGGGGTGTGCACGAGCGCTCCTGTACTAGTCCTGCATGGACTAAGCCCCTGTATGCAAATCACCCCATTTGCAAGAGATATCCATGAAAATGAGGTGAGTTTGCGATCCAGGAAGCTTGCAACCAGCCATAAAGGACTAGTGCAATCTGCAGAAATATACTTGGTTAGTAACCGAGTACATTTCTGCAAAATCCAAAATGGAGCCATGACAGCTCCAAATAAAGGCTGCATATCACTCAGGAAGCATGCTAATGGCCAAGTATAAGGCCATTGGCATTGAAACAACATAAAAAATAAAAAAATCAACTTTTTTTTTAGCCAATCTCGGCTGTTTAAGTGTAGGACAATGGCACGCAAACGAGTTCGGGGGGGGGGGGGTAATAAAATAAACCTAAAATAAGCATTCAAACTAAAACCACTATTCTACCATGCAAGTCAATGGCAGGCAGAAGTCAACATGGCAAGTGAGTAGTGGTTGATAAGTGGGGAGGCTCAGTGTGAAACATGTAACTATGCATTAGCAGGCAATCCTATGCAAATGAGGGGAATGATACTGAATCCCAGTTTTCCCCAGCATGCTAGTCAGGTCCCAACAGTGTAAAAGTAGGAATAGCTTGGTACAAGCCTAGGAGTTAGCTGACATCATGGGGTGGCATACTGTAAGCGGATTTGAGCCCTGTGGCTTGGGTTTGCTCCTAGCTAAGCACAGCTAAGCAAGGGTGTGTGTCTGACTCTGCCTAGCACTCTTCACATTGCCTAAGCGGGTGTGGGCACTGTGCACCAGGTTTTAAAGGTTCAAAAAAAAAGTTAAACCAGGAAATAGCATCTCTGTGCACATTTGAGCACTCTGTTTGTGTGGCGCACCCCTGGGCTTAAACAGGAAGGCAATGGGAAGGAAAAACAGTAGTAGGAAAGTAATCTAGGAGAACTAGCATAGCTGGCAGGTGAAATGTATCAGAATCAGCCAATTATACAGGCAGCAGACCAGCCCAGCCCAGAACACTACTATAAACTATGCAGACTCCTTTCCCTCTGGTTTTTCCCACACTCTACACCACCGGTGTAAACAAGCAGGGAACTTTTAACACTCACAACAGCAAAATGATAGGGGCTGCAATAGCTATTATACAACAACTTGTGGAAGAGGCTGAGGGTGATGAGGATGTGAATGGTGTTGACCAATCCACAGTAAGGAGCTGTAGAAGAGTGTACAGACCCAGGGTAACCTACCAGGGGCAACATGAGCTGAAGATAGTGGAGCTCTATAGGGTGGACAGGGACCTCCTACAGCATATTTTTGAGCTGTGCCGGCCACGCCTCACACACAGAACTAAAAGAGGGGAACCCATCCCAGTGGATACCAAGGTATGTGTAGGCCTAAGAATACTAGCTACAGGTACCTTCCAAAGGTCAACTGGGGATATGATGGGGATCTCACAGGCATCAGCAACCAGGGTACTCCACCAGTTCCTGGATGCCATGTCAGCACATGTCGGTGAGCACGTATATTTCCCCAACACTCGTGAGGCATTGGCCAGCAATATGCAACTGTTCCATCAAATAGCAGAATACCTTGAGGTAGTGGTTGCTATAGGCTGCACGCATATATGCATCAAAGCACCACCTGGTGAGCAGAGTAGGGTCTACATCAACTGCAAGGGCTTCCGCTTCATCAACTGCCAGATTGTGTGCAATGCCCAGGGCATAATAATGAATATGTGTGCTGGCTGCCCTGGAAGCTATCACGATTCCCACATCTGGCATCTGATGCAGCTGTACCAGAGAATTGCAAATGGGGACATCCCTTACAGTCACCTAGTGGGGGATGCTGGATACGCACTGGATCTGTGGCTGATGACACCCATCAGAATGCACACACACCTGAACAAGAACTCTATAATGAGGCACACGCACAGACCAGAATTATAGTAGAGCATGTGTTTGGAATGCTCAAGTCATGGTTCCAGTGCCTGGACACATCTGGTGGAGCCTAGCAGTACTCACCAGCTACATGTACCCAAATTGTCCTCATATGTGCCATGCTACACAATATGATCCTGTGGAAACAGCTGCAGCAGGAACAGCACGGGGCAGGGCCACACAGCCCCCCACCATTGCCAAAGCTTGCACAGGCACAGAGTGATTCAGAGGAGGAACAGCCTGACCCTGCCCCAGTAGGCAGAAGGAGGTCTGCCCAGTATGCCCTGGCCTTGGCAAAGAGGAAACGCATAGCACATACACTGACACAGGAGGGACCCAAGGAATAACACCTCTGTCTTACTCTCACATACAGTAAAAGGGATGCCAAACATTACACTACCTGTGCTCAGTCATGTGTAGGGAGTGTACTATGTGCATCCGACATAGGCAGCCCTGCAGCACCACCCTCAATACTGGGACACCCACAAGGTAAGTGACTCACATATGCCAGTCAGGGAAGTTAACATACCCAACAACAGAAACAGCCAGCAGTACAGGTGCCAACAAACACAAACAAAGGCTATGCTGTGGCCTCTGAATGGTGCCTATGGGTAACCCCGCCAGGCCTACACAGACAGACAGACTACAGCAGGTCAGGCAGTGGGAAGTTAGTTCTGAAGGGTAGGAAGTCAGAAACTAATATGTAGGTAAAGCAAAGCTAAGATCTGTAGTACACTGGTATGCTTCTACTCAGCATGATAGGTAAGAATACAGAATGAAATGGAGTACCTGACATACCAGTACAGTCATAGCAAATGTGTACAAGTGTCAGGTGTGCCCCCTATCCTAACTAGAAATGTAGTAACAGTCAGGTGTGCCCCCAATCCTGTGTAGAAATGTAGAAATAGTCAGGTGTGCCCCCCCATCCTATGTAGAAATGTAGTAACAGTCAGGTGTGCCCCCACATCCTGTGTAGAAATGTAAAAATAGTCAGGTGTGCACCCCCCATCCTATGTAGAAATGTAGTAACAGTCAATGCCAAATGATCGACGGATAAACAGTATGCTATATGTAGGTGTACAACATAATAGTCAACACTGCAGTACAAACTACCTGGACTCGATCCACACATTCAATACATATGGGCATAGTGGGCATGCTCACACACTTAGAGAAATTAAGGCAATGTCAGTCAACAACATACTGAAAGGTCATACTAGGCATGCTCACACACTTAAACACATGAAGGCCATGTCTGCAAACACCAGTGGTCCAGACATATCTGGCAGTCGCAGATGATAGTGCAGACACTCCTCAGTATGCACCACACATGCTTTCCACATACAGTGGATAGGAATACGGACATATAGCTAAGGACAACACATTATAATAAACCAAAGGTAGACGTACATATATGTGTGGAAGAGGGTGACTGTGAGAAAGAGCCATCCAGGCCTATCCCACCCAGCACACAGCCAAAGGGCCAGAACCACATGAGGTTCAGATGTCACTCACTGTAGATACTAGCCACCAACATCTGTCAGCATTACAGACTATGTGGTACATGTTCTAGCTGTGCAACATGACTGTACAAGAAAGTAGTCAACTAGCAGCTGTATACACGTACCTGTGAAATATGACTCTGTGTCTGCCCTCATGTGGTGTGTCAACCTCTAGATGAATGGGTTATGGCCCATGCACACACACTGTCCTCCTCATAGTCCTACTATGACAAGCCTGCTGAGGTCATTCACTGTGAAATACACCTTTGGGAGAGCTGTAGGCCAGTAATCTATGTGGCGCATCCCATAATACATACTGCTGTAGTGTGATAAACTAGTTAGGTAAGAGTTCCAATCTCAGACATGGCAACTGTGTGTTTGTGTGTGTGTGTCTGTCTGACTCTGTCTGTGTAGAGAGCAATGCTTTTTAGGGTAGTTACACTACCTACAACTCAAGTGCCTTACATTGGTGAGGCTGCTGATGTCATCCACCTAGAAATACATCTCTGGGAAGGTTGTAGCCCAGTAATCTCCGTAGTGCATCCTATAACTGTGTACTGCTGCAGTGTGATAAATTAGTTAGGTAGGAGTTCTAATTCCAGACTTGATAAGTGTGTGTGTGCTTGTGTGTGTGTCTGTCTGTCTGTCTGTGTAGAGAACAATGCTTTTTAGGGTAGTTACACTCCCTAGAACTCAAATGCTCTACTTTGGTAAGGCTGCTAATGTCATCCACTTAGAAATACATCTCTGGGAAGGTTGTAGCCCAGTAATCTCTGTAGCGCATCCTATAACTGTGTGCTGCTGTAGTGTGATACATTAGGTAGGTAGAAGCTCTAATCCCAGACTTGGCAAGTGTATGTGCATTTGCGTGTGTGTCTGACTGACTCTGAGTCGAGAGCAATTCTTTTTAGGGTAGTCACACTCCCTGCAATTCAAATGCTCTACTTTGCCAATGCTGCTGATGTCATCCACCTAGAAATACACCTCTGGGAAGATTTTAGCCCAGTAATCTCCACAGCATGTCCTATAACTGCGTACTGCTGCAATGGGATAAATTAGTCAGGTAGGAGTTCTAATCTCAGACTTGACAAATGTGTGTATGTGTATTTGTCTGACTCTGTGTAGAGAGCAATGCTTTTTAGGGTAGTCACACTCCCTACAATTTAAATGGTCTACTTTGGCAAGGTTGCTGATGTCATCCACCTAGAAATACACCTCTAGGAAGGCTATAGCCCAGTAATCTCCGTAACATGTCCTATAACTGTGTACTGCTGTAGTGTGATAGAATAGTTAGGTAGGAGTTCTATTCCCAAACTTGGCACTTGTGCGTGTGTGTGTGTGTGTGTGTGTGTGTGTGTGTGTGTGTGTGTGTGTGTGTGTGTGTTTCTATGTTTGTGTAGGGAGCAATGCATTTTAGGCTAGTCACACTCACTACAATTCAAATGCCCTACTTTGACAATCCTGCTGATGTCATTCACTGTGAAATACACCTTTGGGGAAGGGGCACTCCAGTATTCTCCGTGGTGCATCCTACAAAAGCATCATGCTGTAGTGTGATATAGACCTCTGGTAGGAATTCTATCCCCACACATGGCAGTTGTGGATGTTTTGTGTGTGTATCTACGTTTGTGTAGGGAGAAATGCATGGTAAGCTAGTTACACTCACTACAATTCAAATGCCCTGCTTTGGCAATCCTGCTGATGTCAGTCACTGTTAAATACACCTTTGGAGAAGGGGCACTCCAGTAATCTCTGTGATGCATCCTATAGCAGCATCATGCTGTAGTGTGATATAGATGTCTGGTAGGGGTTCTATCCCCTCACATAGCAGTTGTGGATGTTTTGTGTGTGTTTCTATGTTTGTGTAGGGAGCAATGCATTTTAGGCTAGTCACACTCACTACAATTCACATGCTCTACTTTGGCAATCCTGCTGATGTCATTCACTGTGAAATACACCTTTGGGAAAAAAGAACTTCAGGAATCTCCATGGCATGTTCTATAATGGTGTAGTGCTATAGTGTAATATACTAGTTAGGTAGGAGTTCTTATCCCAGTCATGACAGTTGTGTGTGTGTGTGTGTGTGTGTGTGTGTGTGTGTGTGTGTGTGTGTGTGTGTGTGTGTGTGTCTGTGTTTGTCATTCATATACTGTGTGGCAGTGGTTGTGAGTGTGTAACAGCTGGACTCAATGTGGAGCGGGTTTTGCAAACTTCTTGTATTTTGGGCCACGTATACATCACAATGTCCACCATACAGGGATAACAGATGTGAAATAGCCAAGAGGCTGGGGTGCAAATCCATACCCCTAAATTTAGCATCAATGCCAGCTGAACAATGTTAGCAACCCTTGTATTACCCAGGGTATGCTCTCAACCCATGTCTCATACACACACACACACACACACACACACACACACACACACACACACACACACACACACACACACACACACACACACACACACACACACACACACACACACACACACACACACACACACACTTGCCTAGGTAATAGCCAAACAGCCGCTATGTTGGTAGTATCCTGCATATTGCCCACTGATAGTAACCATGGTGTGATTACAGTGGGCTACAGAGGGCATGGCACCCTGTCCATCAGTCCAATAGGCATGTACATGCTGACAGTGCACTTCCCCCATGTTCCCCACTGGACACCTGCAACACCTGTGGTGCCATCAAATGTGACCCACAAAGGACATAATATGCCTGAAACACAAGCCCTGCATGGACAGATGCCACTGACACCAGGGAATACCGGTATCATACTATCAGTGTAGGTGCAGGGCCAACCTGCTGTCCATGAACAGTTCCCACCACATGAGGCCAGGACTGGCACATCAGATGATAACTGTGTACACAGCATGGGCCAGACACCCCAGGTACAGTTCCACATGTCACTGTACATGCATGTGGGAGGTATGCACATCCCAGACACTGTCCATATCATGGATGAAGGAACACATACATGGAAAGCAATGCACAGCTTTGGCCACACGCAATAGTCACCCAGGTGACTGGATGGTGAATACAATACCCACCTGTGTGGACAACTCCAGACACTACACCACTGAGCCACAATGCTGACCATTGTCATGTGGCCTGATGACAATGTATACCCAGCACCTAGCTTTGTATAGCCATCTGGCATCATCAACCACACTATGCCTGTGAAGCAGTGCACACATGCATGTCAGTACTGGCACCCGTGACTGTGTGTGTGGTGTGTGATGTGTATGACAACATTCACACTCACTACAACCCCTGTTGGCATACTGAAGCATGCTGTCTGATGTCAGACACCTCCACATACCCTTTGCACATATAGCCCCTATATGACCCCTGTGGTGCATGTGATGCCTGCACAGTACTGTGTTGTGGCAATCCCACTAGTGATGAGTTGTATTCCTGGCCCTGCCAAGTGTGGCAGTGTGTGTCCCTGTGAGAGTGTGGCTGTGTTGACACTGACACCTGTTCATGCGGGCAGGCACGTGTACTACACCTACTACATAGCTGCCATATCCCTGTTGCAGATGTCACTCACCATCACATATACATTCTGAGGGCTCCCCAACATGTAACCTATGTGGCGCATCCAATAACTGCATGGACATGTAATAGCACTACATAGTCGCCGGGGGTTTGATACCCTATACTGGTAGATGTGTGACACAAACATGTGTAAGTTTTACTCTCCCACTCCTCCCTGGCTTTTCTGTGCCTCTGTCTGCCACTCTTACTCAGTCTCTGGTGGATGTGGAGACTTACACCTGCTTTGCTTAGGCAACAACATGTGTATTTTAAGTGATGCTCAGGATCAGCTGATGGTCTCTGCACAAATTGCAGTTGACTGCATGTGGAACAGCTGTGGTAACATTCCCAAAGCCAGTTGCATGGAAACACACACCAGTATCAAGGAACATCATGTTGGTGTTGGGCTTTTCATTCACTGTGAGCAGGAACTCGATCTGTTGTTTGGCAAACAGCATCTCAGATGGACTGGGGTTTACCTCTAATAACAGACACTGTGGAAACAGGCCAACACTCTGGAGGGGGATGTGCCCGACCTGACTACAGACTGTAAGTGCTGCTATACTGCATTTAAAGTAATGTTGGTTTAACAGGGTATGTGTGTTTATGGCTGCCCTACATGTTTACATACCTGCCATGTCAATGCTATGTTTATGAGGGAACATCCACCTGTAGGGTCATCTGCAGACTGGCCAGTATGCGGTGCCTTTTGTTTCAGGTGTTACCTACAAAGCACCTATCTGTGAACTGCAGAAGGTAGTGTGAGGATTGCAGTCTGTAGATGGTGACAGCTATGAGAGTTATTGACTTGATATCCCTCATAGGACATATGGTGCAACAAACCTTGTTACAACCGTAAATGTATGAGGTAATCACAGCAGCATGTCAATATTGGCCCTGTGTATGTGCCTCCTGCCACAGTCCTGACAACCTTTGTACATATGTCATGCAGTAAGGGGTGCATATGTACTGTAAACCATAATTACTGATATCATATCTGATAACAAGTCAGTGAGATATCAGACTGCAACATGTAATATATAGCAGGGGTTACATTTGATGACATAACCTGGACATTCTGTGGTTGTGTGTACAGTACTGAGGTCTGTGTACTTATGGTGATTGTCGGCAGTGTGTGTAGTGTGTATAATGTTAATATGTACCTTGGCCTGTGTACAGACTGTGGTAGATGTCATTGTTCTTGGTCCTGTTCTATCTGATGTTAGATGCTGCTCCACTGTATGTTACCTTATTGGCTTACATGTTTGTAGGGCCATACACGCACATGTCCCATACCACAGACAGGCAACGGACCACACTGTGTAGTGGCCCAGTATATGTAGGGTTAGTGTGTGTGTGTGGCACATATGAGGTTGGTGTTGAACAGATAGTCCATATACTGTAATAATACACTAGCATGCCATATGTAGCTGTGGCTGTGTTCACGTTGGTTGTAGTGATGCACTTACACACAGGTGTATGTTACTCTGTGCTGTGGTATGCCTGTATAGCCTGCTATCTATGTGCAGGTACATGTGCATTCCACCATAGGAAATGTAGGCCAGTGTTGAGCCAGTCTGCCTGTAGCCTGCACAGCACTATGTTACATGCCTAGCAGCTTAGTGTACTTACCCAGTGAGATGTAATGTCCAGTTACTTGCCAGATGTACTGCTGCTGGGCTACCATAACAGTCATGTATGTCAGACAAAGCAGTGGGATGCTGTACAGATGTATGTCAATATCTAGTGGGTGGCATGTGGCCATGCCACCCCCTTACCAGCTGTGTTATACCCATCTACATGGCTGTTATCATCCACATTGTCAGGATTGGTCCACATGTCCAGAGTGTGTCAGACTGCCCACATATATTGGCCATTATCTCTGCTGTAGTCCACAGTAGCATTACGGGCTAGCAGTGGTACTGTACTATGATGTCCTTAGGATGTCTGTCAGTAGCCATTGGTGCACATGTTATCAGCAGATGTGACCTCCCACACACACCATGTCTGTGAAGACAATCCCTATGACAGTAGCATTACTCTGCAAGTATACCTGCTATACATACCTGACATCCCCTTGCATTGCAAAGTTGGGTATACAGGGGCTGAGGTAGGGCTACACTCCATGTTCAGGACGTATGGTGATGATATATGTACATATACTTATCCAGATATCTATATAGACATACAGATATACATATTGACATACATAGATGGATATGTATATGTACATAGATATACAAATGAATACCCAGATATATACATATACAGAGCTATATATGTCTACACAAATACAGATAGAGACACATATGCACATATACGTATGTATATCCACATGTATTTTGACAGCAGTAGGTATATAACAATAGATATGTATGCACATATAGTTACTGATATTTACATATATACCAGCATAACTAGGTATATCTGTACACATAGTATATGCGTACATATATAGGTATATATACATATAGCTATATATACACACACATATATATATATATGTATATATATATATATATATATATATATATATATATATATATATATATATATATATATATATACACATATGTATATGGGAGCACTACAGAATCCTGAAAGCCATCAGGGGTGAGCTGCCTTAAAGTATATAGATGTACATTACCATACAATCCACCTTGGTTAAATGCAGGCCTACTGTGACCTGCCATACAGACTGTTCTGTTTGTCAGTGTGCTTGTGATGGTGTCAGTTGTGCCTTGTTATGTAACAGTTACATCCCATTGTGCCAGCTGAAGTCTTTACCCCCTAGGGATTGTCTACAGAGTGTAGATAGAGGCTGCTGAACTATACACCTGCATTACTTACCGCTGAGTGTTTGGTATCCTGTGGGCCAGTCTGTCTTTACTATTGTACTACTTGATGGCCTTGGCCTGGACAGCAACATTTGTTAACCTTTCCAGTCTACTGTATTAGTATCACTGGTTCACAGTTGCATTACTCAGTGTATATGGATGCCCGTGTCTAAACAGCTATATGACATGGCATATACAACTGTAATAGTACACAAATAAAGCCTTCCCATTTATCACACCTTGGTGTGGTGTTATATTTTTTTATATCTCTGTGGGTATATGTTGCAAGCAATGAATGTCATTTCTATGGGTGGCTCATACAGTCTCCAGTTGGTAAGGTGGTAACTGTAGGAATAGTGGCTGTTCCATATTGTGTGCACGTACTAACTTACTGTACATATCTCTGCGTGTGTATGTGTAGTTACATATATATCTATATATATATATGTGTATATATATATATATATATATATATATATATATATATATATATAGATATGTATATCTGTATCTGTATATATGTGTCTGTGTATATGTATCCTAGGGATGCCCATGTCATGTCAGGTCCTGTTTAAAGGATCTGCAACACTTGGTAGTGTATTGCAGGGCGGACGTGTTTTGATGTGGGGGGTATACCTATTCGTACAAGACATATATTGTTTGGAGCCTCTCAACCGCATTAACGGTACATGTGGACATATATTTCTTAGTTATTTTCCCATTAACTACAGATGTATGTCCATATATACCTATATAGAGCTATAAATCTGCTTACATATATATAACTATGTCCATATATACCTACATAGATATATATCTGCTTACATATATGTAACTTGCTGTGTATATTTAGACATATAGGTGTAGACGTATAGATCTATAAATGTAGACATTTGCATGTATATATGTTCATATATATATATATATATATATATATATATATATATATATAATATTTATATCTCTCTCTCTCTCTCTCTGTATATATATATATATATATATATATATATATATATATATATATATATATATATATATATATCTACATATATAGACATGTTGCATCTGTTGGGATATTAACATATTTACACACACGCATATACATCTAAATGTTGAAATACATTCTCTGTACTGTAGAATGACTGGGCTGGATGATATGTTTTTGAAAACATCAGGCTTATGTATATCTGACATGGCTTAGTGGTACATCACTGTTGCTATGGAGCGCAGGGTCCTGGCTTCAAGCCTTGCAGAGGCTGTTTATTTTGTTGCTGGGCAGAACATGGACCATTAGATACAGAGTGATTAAGACACTTTAAAGCAGTTGTAAGCGGGTTTGCCCGGAGGTAAGCACTGCTAACTTCCTATTACAGTTTCCTATACTCAGTTACTTCTAAATTGCTAAACCTGTGTAGGCATAGCTTAGCCCTGTGCAAACAGGCGTAAACCTGCTTACTGCTGCTTAAAAGTGCTTACTCCCACTTACCCCCTCGCTAATTTCTTTAAAAGAAAAGAAAAAGGGGTTGATAGGAAAGTGGTGAAAAAAGGGCACAAAGAGGGAAAAACAGTAGGGAAAATAGCCAGTGATGTGCAGGAAGGGAAGGTCCATAGCTGCTCATTTCTTCTACAGTAACAGCTGTGCATATACACTGAATTTGGAGGTTGATTTGGACACTCATACCCCTGGGAGAGGGTGAGGACAACAATAATACTTTGTGATGCCAATTAGACCAGATTACATGTGTCTAGTGGACACATGTGTAAAATGGAAAGCTATGTATGGGGCATGATTTTTTTTGTGGGAACATATTGCCCTTTTTTTCCGGGTGAGAGTGGAATGTTGAGGAGGGGTAGTAGATATATTTGGGGAGGTATGTTGGGTAGGTTAACAGACATGATAAACAAGATGCATACAGGGGCGGTATATGACACATGTGGGGGGTAAACACCTTGATGGGGAGGGGTGTTTGGAAATCGGAAACTCAAAAGCCCCCTAGTGCCACCAATGTTGGAATAATTCACTATAGCACATGCATGAGAACCATTAAAACATTTATCAACCAATTGGACATTATCAGAGTCATTACACATCAGTTGGGTTGGGTATGTTGATTATTTCTGGAGATATTGTGGGGGGGAGAGAAAGATGTCAATTAACAACTAGTATATTCCTGTAGTCCACATTACTTTCCTAGTCAGTGCTGTTATCTGTACCTTATCCAAATCTTACTACACTACCCTATAGCCTTAGTTTGGACAGTGATATAGCTGTTATCAGTGTTACACATGAACTGGTTTTACCTGCAGCATACACCTCTTATCTGGTATACCTGTGGAGGGAACGTTTGTTAACACTAACTACCTGTTTCTACACATACTCCTGGATTCCAGGTTGATGTTTTGTACATAGCTATCCAACTCTTTCTGCACAGACTCTGGCCATGTGTTGACCACATGCTGGTATGCCAGGACATATCTAGAATATTGCCCTCTCCCACATTTAGTGACCTGACACACACATGTACATGCTTTCCTACACAGTTATATTATGTAGCACAGTGTGTGTGACAGTGACCAGTGATACCTTATTATTTAGAGAAACTGCAACACTCACAGTTCCCTACAATACCAGAGTGAACAGTACCAGTACAGGTTATAATGGTATGTATTTCTCAGCACAGTGTTCGTATGCAACATACCTGTGGGAGCAATGTTTGTTAGCACACAAAGTTCCAGATTACACATTAGTGTTATGCACATACATCTCACTCTGTTACGGTACACACTCTGGTCACAGCTTGACAACATGGGAGTGCAGATAGGACATACTTAAAATATTACACTCCTAACAGTTTCAGGGGTTGCTACAGTGGCAGGTGTGTTCTCATAGATGTTTGACAATCACTTGTATTCCCTGTTTGCTGGCTAAACATCTGGGATAATCCCACAGACTTGCCAGGGGGACAAGGGAACAGGCAGCAGATATGGGCCCATATACTGGACATTCTGGCCTCATCTGTACAGTTGTGGGGCATGATTCTGTATGCAGCCTTATTATACTCCCAAGTTTCAGACCATGGCTGTGTCTGCTACAACTTAAACACTGTCCATCACAGTTGTGTCTGCTATATAGATATTGCTGTATATCTCCTATCTGCTTTCTGTCCTATTAATCCCCTGTGCTTTTGCATTCTGACCTTGTATTACAACACTCTTATACATATTTCCTAGACAGTTATATGTTGTAGGACAGTGTGGGCAACAGTGATGTATAATGCCTCATTATTCAGAGCAATTGCATATCATTCTTGTATTTCTGGGCACAGTTTTGGTATCTGACAGACCTGTGGGAGGAATGTTTATTAGCACTACCTGAATGTTCCCATACACAGTACCAGATTCCACATTACTATTATGCACATACATCTCACTCTGTTACTGTACACACCCTGACCACAGCTTGACAAGTTGGGGAGTAAATGTGACATATGTGGCTTCTTAGTCACATAAGGTATTGGGTAGTTGCTAGTGTGCCCGCTTTTGCTTTGTTCTCATAGCTGTTTGTCAATCAGTTGTATTTCCTGTTTGCTGCCTATGCGTCTGGGATCATCCCACTGATTTCCCAAGGGGACAGGTTGATAGGCAACAGATATGTGCCACTTTAATAGACATTCTGGACATATCTGTACAGTTGTGGGGTATGATTCTGTATGCAGACTACTACCACTGGCAGGATTCAAACCATGGATGTGTGCTAAAAAAACAACAGTTCACATCTCTGTTGCATGTGCTATTCGTTTTTTGTTGTCTGCATTTTCCTTGTTTAGTGTCTATGTGTCTCTCACTTGTACTAAATGGCCTCTGGGGATTACACCTGTCATATACAGGTATTCCTACACATTCAATTTATGGTGCACAGTGTGGGTAACAGTGCTTAATACAACAGTACTATTACATGATTGCAAATCTACATTACCATATGATTCCAGGATATACACATGCAGTCCAGCAGTTAGACCTGTTTTGTGAGGCTATTACACTTTTATTGACATACAAACAATATGAGACTCTTCGTGCCATATTCTCTAGTGTATGCAGTACTTGCCTTGAACAATACAGGTTTTATAAAGGCAATTAATTTACTGCTACTTTTATTTTTATTTCCTATGACAGTAAATGCATGACTATTACTGACCTGCCTCACATCGCAACCTCGGCAGGTGGCTGATGTGGGCCTCCTGGTTCACGGCCCACTCCATTGCAGTTGTGGGGGACCTAAGAGGAATATTTAGCCATACCTATCCATGATATACCTGAGCTGGCAATTATTACACACATACTGGGCTGATACTTACACATAGCTGGAACATCCCTGCTGCTCTAGTCTCTTGGAGCCTCCAAGAGGTCCCCTTTTCGCCGCTTCAGGTCAGCATACTGGTGCCTGACCTGCTCACCAGTTTGGGGTATGCCAGTGGCACTGGTGACATCATGTGTGAGATGGTCCCAGGCCTCCGCCTTATATTGGGAGCCCTTGTACTGGCCCTGCCACAGTCTCTGATCATGGTCTTTAACAAGGAGTCCTGCAATGACCTTGGACTCCTGGATGCACCAGTGCTGCACCTGAAAGTGCACACCTTCTCCCCTTACTGCCATAGTGCCTGCAAGGGGAAGCTACAACCAGTTATCATATGTATTCCCACCTCTTGGGTTTAAGTAGGGCCAATTTCCCACACTTTTCTGTGATTGGCCGGTTTTGAAAAGGCTAAGCTATGGGCAAACCTGCTTAACTAAGGTTGGCATTGTTTAAAGGGGTATACCACTGTGCACAATTAGTTAGCTGGTCTGCACATTGCTTACATCTCCTATGCTGGTCTGTGCAATGCTTAGCGTCACTTACATTAGACTTTGCATTATATTTCCTTTTTGGCATTGATTTCTTATTCATTACATCTTATATATCTGTCTGGAATCCATGATTAATGTGTACGTACACTGTATGGGGTCCTTGTGTTTTAGTGGGGACTTTAACACTCTATTACAATTACACCTCACATCTGGGCTTACTGCTGTACTCCAGTTCACATATTTATGTTATGTAGTGGGTTATGGAACATATGACTGTATACTGATTCCTTTCACAGGTTCAGTTTGGTTTTACTATAGTGAGAACTTGTTTGCTGATACCTCATTCTTTTGCCCTTCTGTGTTGGCTTGGTGGTTAACTGCTGTGACTATGGTGCATAGGGTCCTGGGTTTGAGACCTCCGTGGCTGTTTATTTTGTTGATGGGCAGAACAAGGGCCATTGGATACAGAGTGATTAAGGCACGTTTGAGCAGTTGTAAGCGGGTTTTGAGCGACAGTAAGCACTGCTAACCTGCCGTTAAATCTGCTTACAGAAAGTTAGCTTTAGAATTGCTTAACCAGTGTAGGCATTGCTTACCGCCACACAAATTGGCTTAAGCCCGCTTACTAGTGCTTAAATATGCTTACTACTGCTTATTTGTGCTTAAACCTGCTTAATAGTGCCTTATTCATTATGACACTGACACCTCACATGTGCATTTACTGCAGTACTCCAGTTCATGAAAATATGTTATTTAGTGGATTATACAACATAAATATTACTCATAACATGCTTTGCCATGGAAAATGGAAGCTGCTGCAGTGGGACTTGAAACAGGAATGCCTGCGTGTAAGGCGAATGCTCTGCCCACTACACTATTACTATGCTGATTTGTTTGCATATATCTTCCTTGTTATCCTCTTCAGCCATTTAAGCTGCATTAATCATAGCTAAGCGATGGGCACACCCGCACACTTACTGTTAGCTTTCATCGGATTTAAAAAAAAAATAAAGGGTTTCTTCATTTTATTTATGTATACTGTTGCTGTTGTACACAAGGGGGACTGTTGATGGGGATATGAGGTCACCTATGGGTATTTCATACCCCTTTCTGCTGTTCTTCATTGGGGGGGCATGTATATTCTGAGAGCTCTACTTTCAGACATGCTCTCTGCACTCTTACATGCTCCATGTAAGACTAGGAGCTCAGGCAGCGGGCCTCATTACTATGCATGGCGCGTTGCCATCCTGCTCCTAAACGGCTGCCTCCATGCAGGACTAAGCTAGTCCTGCACGGAGGAATAGTAAATCTGGGGGATAATTTTCACATTTTTCTAAGTATCTCACCAACCAAAAAACACAGACAGAACTCCTTAGTTTCATATGAAAGCTCTCAATTAGATGAACAAATGCTGCTGACATTATTTTGAATTTGCAAGAGGTAGTCTATCAACTTGAATGCCTACCTCCTACGATTTAAGTAATTCAACCTTTTGTATATAAATCAGTTTTCTCTCTTTGAATTCTATTTGTACTTCTAAAAATGTGATCTAAACATGTAGGCTGACGCAATGTTCTTTTGTATGTAACTTATTTTTAGCTTTGAATTTTATTTGTATGTCTAATTATTATGTCTTGTAACATTGTATTGTGGAGCTTTTCTCCCCGGGCCTCCACTGAAAATGGGCTCTTTGGCCCAGTGGACCTCCCCAGTTACCAAACTGGAATAAATAAATGAATAAATAAAATAAATAATAAATAAATGTGTGTAACTTGAATGGTTGCTAAGATATTGTAAGTTGTTTACAAAATATTACACATTTAATAGTTACTGTGCTTACTGTGACTTACCCAATTCAGTTTAAAGAACAGTACCACTATAAAAATAATTTGTGCTGAAGAGTTTGGCACGTATACTTCTTTCATAATCCGTATGGTTCTAGAGATTTGAGCATTTGTTTGAAATGTGAGGACATAATTTGATTCTGTCAAAATGCGTAGGCTCTGCCCATTAGAAGTTACAGTACAAACATCCTGAGCTCCACTGTTGTGTATGAGTTAAATAATTTCATATTTTAATAAGTACTGACAGCCATTTTCTAAACAAAAGACTCTCACATTGAAAACAGACTTCCATGAGAAACAATAAAATTCTCTTCCCTTGAAAGTCACATTTAGTGAAAACACATCCGGCAACACATCAAAGCATAAGAGATGTACTGGAATTCATACTCATATTGCATATAATGATGTAATAATTAATTATGTGTGAAAGGTGCAGGAATCCACAATACAAATGTATAATGCATTTGCTAACAGCCTGGCACAGCCCTCTGGGACATGTGTTCTTTTTCAGGAGCAGCCCAGAAGTACTGCCTGGTGAAGTAACTTGGCATAGTGAAACAGAAGATGAATGAAGGCTGAGGGAATTGAACCATATAGTACAGAAATCAGTTGTTTAACAGCTCATCATCTGCACTAGGTAGACAAACTGTTGTAACCCAAACATAGTGGATTTCACACCTGTATACCTGCAAAAAACAAACTAAATTGAAAATGTATTCATAGTTAAAATATTAACATCAAACATATAGACTTCATGCTTTCCAGTTTATTCACAGCTAAATAATAAACTCACTGTCAACATTAAGGAAACCAAGGATCACGTCCAAAGAGAATGGGTCATGAGATGACCCTCCTGTTTACTACAATCAGTTTCCTTCCTTTATACCATAACTGCTATGGTTCATAGGTACTAGCTACTGGTCGATAGTTAGACCATTGAGGAGCTAAAGACACATTTCCAATTGCCCCACAGCACTGTATGGTTAAATGACTTACTCAAGGACAGGGTGTAAATATGAGTAAAAATCAGAGATGTTCTTCAAAAGTGGAGACAAATCAAAGCAGACTATTCTAAAAAAGCTTAAAAAGTTATTATGACAGGTCTTGCATGAACATATAAATAATAAAAAAGTTGTGAAACTCTAATGACTAACGACTGACTGCAATTGTAGGGTACCAGAGGTTTGGCAGTTGGTGTAGTTGATTAAACCTCTAGCCTCCAGTAACCAAGGTACAGGGTTTAGGTTGAGCATGTAACTTAACTAAGCTGCCCTCTCTAACTGGGGCATTTCACCCACACATATTCTGCTTGATTATCTTATAATAAGAAATTCCTGACTTATTCTGTTGTGAAATTAAAACTCATGCCACCATTTCCAAACTCACTCTGCATGCATGCCTGCTTGGTCATTGTTGAAAGTATTTACAACAAACAGTAAATCTGACTGTTTCTGTGTCTAAAAGGTGAAGGTGCCAAGTGAGCAAATCAGTAAAACATTTTCTTAATTAATGTTGGGCCTGGGCCCCAGAAAGCACTGAGCCCTAGGCCACTGCTGTGGTCACCTAATCCTGGCCCTAGACACCTCTCCACTGCCCACTCAACAACTGCCTCTACCATGTCCTAAAGCTCACCCTTTTGATGGCTTTCCAGGCTGTTATACAGTAAAGGGGCCCACAGGGAAGGCACCATTCCTCAAACCCTCTGAATACATCATTGCACAGCCAAAGTTTGGTGGTGAGTGGTCCATTAAGTGGGATGCACATGGCTGGGCTACCCTTGGTATCTTCGGACCTGGGGAAAAATAACATAATTGGGGGGGGGGTTATTAAAAATAAATAAGCAAATAAAAAGAGAGAGAGAAAAATATTCATCCCAGGAGAAATCACAAGTACTTAAAAATATACCATTTTATTTAAATTTACTTATTTAGCTCTGAAACTGCTACTAAGCCCTCTAACTACCGACCTCATTCATGGAGATGGTTTTACTGCTACCTGACATTAATGCTTCTTGACTTATGTATATTAATTACTCCTGCACTAGATTTAAGATTACTAATATCAATATTTATGAATTTTAATGATATATATATATATATATATATATATATATATATATATATATATATATATATATATATTTCTTTTTATACATCTTGAAATAGTTTTGCTATACTCCTGATTATTGACACTGTATAAAATTGTATTACTGCTTAATGTCTTGTAATAATCATGTAACATTGCTGTTTAATGCTAATTTATAATGAAAATTGTATAATATGTTGGAAGTTTTCTCCCTGTGCCTCTGCTGAAAAAGTGCTCTTCAGCTCAGTTGGACAATCCCGGTCAACAAATGTAAAATAAATAAATTATATATATATATATATATATATATATATATATATATATATATATATATATATATATATATGTACTTCAATCAATTTCCATTGCTCTATTTCAATGTAATATGCTGACAAGTCTTTTCTATTTTTTTAATGTCATCCCTCAGTTTACATTACTGAACAGTCACTGTAGACATGCATTCATATTATATATACATACACACACACACACACATATATATATATATATATATATATATATATATATATATATATATATATATATATATATATATATATATATATATATATATATATATATGGTTTACCTCCATAATGTGGATGGCCACAGTGGCGAAGCTGCTTCAACAAACTCCAAACTGCACCTTCACAAAACCTTGAACGCCGATATTCCGAACAGCAAAACCTCACCTCTTTTTTGACCAATGTTAACATTTATTTGTAGGTGTGGTGTGGTCAGAATTTTCGACTTTTGATGTTTTGTTGGCTTTCTGAATTTTTGGCTGTATGGTTTAGCAGAAATGGTTCTGCTTTGTGCACATTCACAGTTGTGGCCATAGACATTATGAAGGTAAACCTATATATATATATATATATATATATATATATATATATATATATATATATATGTATATGTATATAGATAATATTTTTCATATGATATCTACTCATAGGCCTATGTGTTAGCCTTGTCAGCCTCCTCTGTCACTAGCTTTTATTGTATTCTTGCTACTCAGCAACTGTGGAGATTTAAAAACAGGAAAGAAATCCAAGGTGTTTACTCCTGTCATAAAAATGCGCATCATGATAAATGCATTATTTACTTCTGAGTAAATTTGTGCCATTTTTTTACATCTCAAGCATGGCTAATGTAAGGTAGCATTTCACTCTGCACAGTTATAGTACTTGTTGGAAAACTGAGTAAATCTCTCAGTTGCCACCTGTATAGTCAGTGGTAAAGACACACACACATGCTGAAGATGTGCAATTATGCACAGATACTTTGCAGGGCTCTCCTACTAACTATTCCCAAAATCATTTCTAGGTTAAGGATGCTGGAAGAAGACTGGTCCATATCTGACAGGTATTCTGGTGGGATGCCAAGCAGGGTTAGACAAAAGGAGATTTGCAGCAAGAATAAGGGTAATATTTTATTTCTTCAGTACTGTGGGTGCAGAAAATGAATCCGAGTACACTAGTTTTAAAACACTGCTAATTTATAGGAAATTGACCCCCCCCTTTTTGTGTTGCATCATGACATTAGTATTTTTCTGATATAATGATGAAGTATGACATTAGTCTGTACAAAGACTAGCTGTTGAATTCTGAGGGTTTCATATTCTGTTCTGTAAAGTATTTGAAACATGTGCTATGATACCATGATACTATTGATAGCTATGCTGTGTGGCACATGATCAATTTCCACTGTATCTGACTATTTTAGTTACATTCCTCGAGACAACTTATTGTTCCAGAAACAAAGATCAGTCATCATTTGTACAGGATGAGCATTAAGTAAGTGGTAACAGTGCTAGAACAGTGTTAGTTTTACTAGCAGAAATGCAAAGTGAATTGTGTATGGATATGCACTGGGCTACTAGGAAAGTTCTTCCTGTAGTGACCATAACTTTATGCAGTGTGTGTGTTTTTTTTTGTCCCATCATCATTTCTCAGATGTAGTGAAGAATTATGCAAGGATACCCATCTCTGGATGATAACTGTTGGGTGACTGCTGTCTCTTACTTAGTGCAGTATGACATGTTACATACATATCAAGGGTGTGATACACAAATGTCCCCTAATGACAGTCCAGTGAGTGGCAGTATTTGAACTTGATGTTGAGTTGCTGTAGTGCCATGATCTGTTGGATGCAGGGGAACTTCTATGCATTCATTTGACAGTGATCTGAAACTTAGAATGCAACTGATAAGTGCTGTTGAAGTCTAACAAGGACTTGCTGCCCTCTTTTGGATTGTTTCTTCCACAATCCCTGTAGCACCTTCTTTAGATACATAGTAACCCATCTACTCATCCTCCCTTTGTGCAGACAGAATGCTGTCCATGCCCATATGTGTTACCAATGTGTATCTGGTAAGTGTGTTTTAGTATGAGCATGTAGGTGGATATGGATTCTGTGTGCAACCATATTGTGCATGAGGGCCACCATGGACTCCACTGTCACATATACTGGTGAAATTCAACACATATAACCATCTCTACCTGACTCACAGTGGCAATGGCCTGAGTTTGAACTATGTCACAGCACATCTACTGCTGGGCTGCCATGGCCTTGCATGTGTAAGGAGCTAACCATGTGAACTGTCTTCACCTGACACCTCTTTGTACAGCTGTGACAGTGAGTAGTTTTACCTTGAAATAGTAGTGTCTTCCTGAAGGTGTTCAAACTGTTTACAAGAGAAAGGTGTTGAGCTACATGGTGTTCCCCTCCTCCCCTGCTGTAATGTAATTTCCTCATTCTGCTGAATGTGCAACCCTCTGTTATTATCTATGAAGCTATCCACTTGCTGTGTTGTGCCAGTATCCTTTGCAACCGTATGCCACTGTCCCTGGGCTGTGGCATGAATATGAGAGTTATGGCACCGTTGTCACCAAGTACTCTGTCGCCAACATCAGCCAGTTGTACTAAAGTGGTACAGAAGTGGTTGTTTCTGTAGCCGATCCCACAAAGAAGTATGAGAGGATATGCTTAATAAAACTTGTGAAAAAAAATGAAATGATATATGCAGAAAATATGATAGCCTCATTTACCATACAGAGATGGTTGGCTTTATGCCAGACCTGATGTGGATGGATCACCTGATGATGAGAAATGTTAAGTGTCATATGTTATAGATAAATGGGCTGGACAGTAGCCTTCCACACTGCATATCTGCATTTACTGCAGTGGCTTGAAAGCACCAGCGTCCACATCACCTCTGATGATTCCAGTAGCATCTGCATCTGTATTAAATGTGTTGCCCCTTATAGAGACAAGGTAATCCTTATCCAGTGTTAAAGGGTGCAGCATGGAAGAGCCACCACCTGCACTGCTATGGACATCTGCATTCTGCCTAGCCTTTGTCCTGGCATGTTCCATCATGCCATCTGATGTTTTCCAACACTGTGTGCCAAGGTACAGTTCCTTACCTGAGCAGCATTAATGCCAGTCACTACATGATCCCATGCCTTAGCTCTCACTACCTGCTTGGGTCTCCTGTGTCAAACAAACATTTCCCCAAATGTCCTCACAGCACTCATAAGGACTTGGTTCTCTTCTGGACTAAAGTTGACTTTCCTGTCTTGTTCTCTGCTGTTGATCAGTTTTGTAGCAAATACATTTTGGGGGAAAAGTAAACAAGTCTTCCAGCCATTAATGTTTGTTTTTTGCAAGTTTATAACAAATATCAGATGGGTTCCTATCACGTAGTCGAACATTTACAAGTTCAAACCTCATATGGTCGTGACCATAAGTTCTAATTTGTAAACATTTGAGTGTTTCAATGGAAATCTCCATAAGCAGAGATTTCCATTTAGTTCAATGGGGTACGATCTCGGAGTTGGTATATTTAAGTAGCGGGGAGGTGCAGGGAGGCTTGCCCCCCTGCTTAAAACAGTTTATTTTGTTTTCCGTTGTTTTTTTTAATCCATAGTTGACGTTTTGTAACTTCGAACATAATGGTTCGAACATTACGTGTTCGAAGTATAAGACTTTGAGTATGTGATATAGACTCATATCAGACAAGTGCAGTAAGTTCTGATGTATTGGTTTTTGTTTGTTTGATAGTTTTTATCTGTTACTTTAACCTGATATGCAGTAGTGAAATATTTATATGTGTTAAGTTTCCTCTAAGTTAATGCATATTATGAATTACATGGTTATTTTTGTTACTGTTAGCATTTCCTATAACCACTGAACGTTTCTATTGTCAGAAGTACATCCCTTCACACTTGCAGACAGTACTGAGAATGTCACTTTGCACATTCCCATTCATGTAATGAGCCTTGCAAATACTGCTAAATTGTTAAGTCATACCAGTGAATTAAGGGTACTATTCAACAGATCTCAGTGAAGTAGTTCAAATTAAAATGTTCCTAATAATATAAGCTTACTACTATTTATAGAAAAATATTCATTTAGTTTATATTTTTCCTGTGCTATTGACAATGAGCATGGTTCTTCAAAGCTTACAATGGCAGAATGAGGCCAAATGGTACAAGCTTAAGTCTCATTTAAGAACTTCTTATGCAGGGGGCAGTGCCTAGATGGCCAACTGAGAGCAGTGAATTTTGAGAGCTTCATAAACTAGTATAATAATATAGGAACATTTTATTATTTTCAAGTTTAAAACATCAGAAATCTATAGATAAACTACTAAACTACATAAATATTAATTTTGGTGGAGATGTACAAACATTTTCCTGTCAAGTAACTTGGAGATATATTGAGTCACTGAATATGAACAACTCAAGGAATTCTCATCCAGATGCTTTGAAAAAAAGAATTGCAATTGATGACATCTACCTTACAGGAACTATCACTGAAGATGGGTGGCTTTAAAAATGACTTAGAAAACCTCAAATTAAATTCTCAAAAACAGACTGATACACTTAAGGAATTATTACAGCAAAACCATACAAAAATAGCAAATACAGAGACTTTTCTAAATGACATTGAAGGGAGACTCAAAGATGAATTCCAAAAAGAACTTCTGCTTAAACAGAATACATGGTGCTTAACAAAATAGATGACTTAGAAAACAGGGAAAGGAAAACAACATAAGCAGCTTTGGTCTGCCTGAAAACACTGAAGGAGAAGACATTATTTTATTCTTAACAACCTGGATTCCTGAATTTTTAGACTTGAAATAAAGACTTTCATTTGGAATTGAAGGGGCACATAGAGCACTGAGGAAACCTACTTCTAATTCGGCAAATACTCCACCTAGTTCCATAGTTATACAATTTCTTTAATTTCTGAACAAGGAACTAATATTAAAATCTGCTTGGAGAAAAATCACCCTTAAAATACAATCAAAGCCTGATAAGGTTTGACAAGGATTATTCTTCCAGAATACTAGAACAAAGGAAAAAAGTCTGGCCAATAATAAAACTGTTGAAACAAAACAACATTAAAGCACAGCTGGCCTTTCCAGCCAATATAAAAATATTTTTTGCCAATGAGATGAGAACCTTTAATGACTTAAAAGAAGCAACTAGATTCATCAAAACAACATAGTGTCTATCCCAGAAGAAATGGAATGGATGTCCCCTACTCTTAAAAGAATAAAAGAAACAAATCATTGGACTGATGCTAGAAAGAAGAAACAGAAAACTAATTCCAAGATAGCTGTCCCAAAAAATAACTCTTACAACTACATCTCTCAAAGTATTATCTGATATGATACATCACTTGTCATCTGCTTTTATTAAAAAAGGAGGGTTTCTTAAACAGCTGAGAAACAGTAATGATTTATTCAGAATGTTCATAGATTCCAGTAATTCTTCACAAACAAAGGTAGGTCAAGATGGGTTACTATTTACATTATATATAAGCCAAATAAAGCAACGTATAATACAAACATAGACGTTTCTATTCCCCTACTTGAATTCAATGAATACTTATCTTGTTCATTTTTCATTTATTTTACTTATAATAATTTAAGTAATTAATTAACTAATTCAACAAGGTACCATTCATCAGAGTTCAGACTCAAATGTAAAAAATTAACATAATATATAATAGCAGTAACAGTAGAGTGTTTTGAAAAGAAATGCTGTCATGGAGACTATTGCCTTCTTCAGTTAAAGTATGATTTAGAAATGTCATGTATATCCTGGTTAAATAATAGTAGCAAGCTCTTAGTACAAATGTCATCATTATTCTGTCTAAATATAGTTAATATCAGTTATGGCAGGTATCACAGCTACGAGTGCTGTTTGATCAATCCTGATATGGTGTACGTGGATGCAGCTGTGTCTGGCAGCTAATACAAATGTCATTATTATTCTGTCTAAACATAGTTAATATCAATCATGGCAGGTATCATAGCTTTGAGTGCTGTTTGATTAAGCCTGACATGGTGTGTGTTGATGCAGGTGTGCCTGGCAGCTGTTGTATGTTGCCGTTTTCATCTCCAGGAAGCTGTGGGTTGCAGCTTGTGATCGAGGTTTACTGATGCTTGTGTATTAGGAAGAGACATTTGGTGTTTTAGCCTGGATCCAGGGGAAGGGGTAGATAAAATTGTGATTTGGGATATTTTGGCAGAGACTAGTTTGTTTATACATATGCTGAGTGAAAGGTGGGAAGGCTGGAAGAATGTGTTATCTCTTGTTGTGATGGCTTGTTGGGAGTTTTTCTTTTACCTGTTTGCTCTCCGTTCTTTTCCTGGCTGGTGCTTCACTGAAAGGGAAGGAATTTAGGCTTGAGGTTGCAGTGAACTGAAGTTTTGCTTTAGGTGCATCACGAGCCTCTGGTATGCAGTTCAAAGACACACTAACAGAAACAGATGCTCCCAGGTTGCTATGGTAACGGAGACCGAGTGACAATAATGCTTAACAGCTCTGAGGAGCATCCAAGATGATTCTCAGCAATGGAGTTTTTGGTTTAAAAAAAAAAAAAAAAATATATATATATATATATATATATATATATATATATATATATATAATAAAGGGGATGTTTTAAACCACATGTACACATACTGATGGTCTCCAAACACGTTGTTTAGCTCATTAAGTTGATTCTTTATAAAAAAAATAATAATAAGAGCAATTTTATATTTAAAATGTATTTTGGTCCAAACACATTAAGGACTTACATAAGAGTGGAAGTCTGAGTTACTGTGAAAGACTAAGAGCACTTGGTCTTGTGCAGCACCCTTTGCAGTGATCTGGGAGGTGAGCTTGCTTGGACATGTTAGGGCATATGGGGATAACTGATTCTAGGGGTGTTTGGGGTTGCTGGGAAATGCTAGAGAGTCACCAGATTTCCTTCGTGGAAATATCTGTAGGAATGGAATGTGTGTTGAGTGGTTCATTGACAGAGTGGCCACTGAATGGAACAGGCTGGTAAAATGGAACAGGAAAACTATTGATTTGCATATTTTAAGAACAGCCTGGAAACACACCACATGAACTAGTGAATGGTATTCTGGAAAAAACTGGATGGGCATTGTTGCCGATGCCTGAAGTACTGATATGTGTGTATGTAAGGGTGGAAACCCCCACCCCCCATAAACAATAGTTATGCAATGTATGATTTTAGTAAATCTAAATATAAAATATATAATTGTCATATAAGATGAAGCAGTCTGCTGAATTTAGATATTAAAGACATAATTTAATAATATGGGCTTGTGTATAACAACACTACTGTCTTAACTCGTCATAAATGACATACACTACATTGAACATTAAGGAAAAGCATACTGAATAAACCAGACAATATGGCAGGAAGAGTCTCATATAGGTTGTATGTAAATAAAAGTGTAACAGCCTGGTAATAAAGGTCTAACTCCTGGACTGCTTGTGTTTAATCTGGTATCATACGGTAATGTAGTGTTGCATTCTGTTAATAGTGCTGTTGTATTAAGCACTGTTACCCACACTGTGCTACATAAATAAAATGTGTAGGAATGTCTGTATACGACTGTTGTAATCACAAGGTCATATTGTACAACTGAGGGAGACATAGAGACAGAAAACAGTGAAAAGTTACACAACAAAATCCAAATAGGTTCATAGGTTGGTACTGGGCTATCGGCCCTAGGGCCTATACAAGCCTAGCCATAACAATTCCCTGGCTATTTCTTCCCACACTATTTATACACTCAACTGAGATGTAAACTGCTGTATTTTTAGCACACATAGCCATGGTTTGAATCCTGGGAGTGGTAGTAAGCTATATGCAGAATCATACCCCTCAACTGTACAGATTTTGTCAGAAAGTTCAGATAATTGGCTTAAATTTCCTGCCTGTCACCTTGTCCCCCTGGATAATCAGTGGGATGATCCCTGAAGTTTATGCAGCAAATAATGACATACAACTGATTGTCAGACATCAAAACCATCAGAACTATAAGAACAAACCTGTCACTCTAGCAACTCACCAAAATGTTATGAGAG